>NW_017672064.1:148842-155665 GCF_001879085.1 Nicotiana attenuata | reverse complement strand
ATAGGGGTTATTTTGTAAAAATAAATTGAATTCTTTCTTGATTACATAACTAGACACTTATTTTGAACCAAAATGAAAAAGCAAATTGGACACTTATTATGAACCGGAGGGAGTAACTACTATTGCACGTTGTATAGTTTAATAGCATCTCTTAGTAGCTGTATTAAAAATAAGCTTTGTTTTTGGACGGGTTCACTTTAATTCTAACATGCATCTCCCGTAACAACAGATCTAAATCAGGTCAACTCATTAATTAATAGAGACAGCTAGGAATCACATTTATTGCATTAATGCGTCATCTTAAAATTCACGCTAAAACTCTAAATATCTAAATAGACTCTTTTAGTTTTTGGTAAATTTTACGTGGCATACAGTTTTGCACCACCAATTCAATTTGTAACTACTTTTTAAAAAAAGTTTAACGGATAATTATTTTTTTGATAACTTTAGATACATATATTTTTTTCCTCTTACTTTTGTTTTATTGTTTTTTGTGCTTGGAGTTTTTTCTTCTTCTTCTTCTTAGTTGCAAAATATATTTATTAAATTTGTTGTTATTTGAATGATTGAGATTTGCATTTATGATAGTTGAAAGTTATATTTCAAGTTTGAGCTCATTTGAAGTAGATTTGAATCATGAATTGGTTTGTTGAAATTCGAAGAAAAGTTTGTATTTCAGAACATAAGATTTGAAATGTGAAGTTGCATTCAATAGATTGAACACTTAGGATTCACATTTCTAAAGTTGCATTTGAACAATAGAAGAAATTCAGATTTGATTTGTGAAGTTGTATTGAAGAGATTCAACTACTTCGGATACGAATTTCTGAAATTGCATTTAAAAAATAGAAGAACTTTAGATTTGATTTCTGAAGTTGCAATGAAGAGATTGAACTACTTTGGACATGAACAGATACACTTTGCAAAATTTTTTGCAATGCGGGTACAACTTCAATGATGGCCACAAAAGTAGGTATATATAAAAATGCCCCTAGTTTTTTGGGAGATGGAGAAGAGAACATTACTCTAAATCAGATAATTTATAATATGAATAAGGATGGTGGCCCGCTCAAGATTTGTATATTTATGAAATATTAATTGAAAAATTAGTAAATAATAGTTTGTGCTAGAGATCTGGTTCACATACATGGTAAGTGTATATAATACGATACTTGAAAAGCAATATGATACTTACACAAAAAATTTCATAAAGCGTGAAGTAACTTTATAGAATGGCATTGTTAAAGTTTGGTTTCCTTCTAGCTATCCTTCTGATGGCTGCAGCTACAAGTTAGTATCCATCTTATTATCTCTATCTATTAATTTTTACATCGTTATGTTGGGGTAAATATGTACATGTAGGTACATTTGTGTAACTCTGACATATTCATCTCTATGCATGGCTATGTATGTGCTTCTACGCATATCGTTTGAATATGAATTTTATGTTATAATAATTCATAATTTTTTGTTCTGGTGAAATATCTCAGTCAAAGCTGCACCAAATGTTGATCTTGATGTCTCAAAGATGGCGAGAAGACTACTTCCACAACTTAATACTTGTTTGAGATCTTGTGAAAACGACAGTGGTTGCAGTGATTGTTGGACTTGTTGTACCTGCAAAGACTTCTTTGGAGCAATTGTATTCAAGTGTCAGGCATAAATTTCACAAGAGTAGTACGTTGAAATCATATAACAATAAACTCAGTAGCAAATCTGTTTAATGCATTTATGTTTTAGTGTGATTTCAATGCTTCTTTTCCTTTTATTTGTCGTCTTTAATAATTGTACGAATAATGAAGAAAGTGAGGTGTTACTTTCTATTCATAAATAAATGAATTTTCAAATTGAATACCATTTGAGCTAATTTATTTTAGTACACTAATCATCGGCACACATATAGTAGATTTATTTATGAATTTAGCGCATATGTAATTTATATTCGAATCCTTTTTCTTATCTTCATGGTTCCCTTTACAATACTTTCTTTAACACAATATGGTTCCAACTTTTTGGCAATTTATGTGGATAAATTATTCAATTTTTTACAAAATGAACTTATATAAGTAGTAAATTTACAAAAATGAACAAAAAGATCCTAATCGGTGAGTGTAACAACCAACGAATCGTTGGCAGTTCAACTAACGAAGTTAGCTATGAATGTTCAATTAGGAATATCCCATATTAGAATGAAAAAGAAAAGTTAGGGTCCATATAAATCATCACTAGAAAAGTCATTTGTCGAGGCACCATTTGGACAAAACTATGATATCCTAATGGTTGCCTTGAAGAAGATCATAACTACCGGTTGTGCCTGGGGCCATTAAACCTTTACATTCTGAGATTGTTTACCCTATGATGTTGTTACATACATACAAAGAATACAAGAGTAAATTCCATGTGCATATACAACAACACCGATCCAGTAAAATCCCAGACCTTACCTTTACTCGAGGGATAGAGAGGCTATTTTCGAAAATATGAAATGATTGTTGGCAAGGAATTTCAAGGAAACTTACTCTAGGATAAAGATTGTTTTCGCATGGTGCAAATGGGTAGATAAAAATTCTATCCCCGAAATATAATACTTACTCAAGAAATCCACCATAAACACACTTTGAGTTAATAAGATGATGACTAAATATTTTTCAATGTCAGTAGAATGAAGACTTAGTAGAATGTTTTTAAGAAGAATTACATTCTCATATATTTTATTTGCTACAAGTGAAAGCCTTTAAATAAGACTTTAGATTTTAGGCCAACGATCACAATCAATTTCAAACCCTCCAGCCAACGATCATAATGTAAAACCCCATAAACTCTTATAAGGTTTTAAAGACTTATGGCACACTAATGAATAATTTAATTATGGTCATGCATTCCAAGAACAATTACAGATGAGAATAATATCATACTAACATTGCGTTATACCTATATTAGAGGCGGCAAAATGGTTAAAAGAAAATAGTTAATCACCTATATTATCCACTAAAAAATGGGCTGGACAATGAACTTTCTAAAAACAGGTCAAATATGGATAAGAACCATATTATCCATTTAGAAAATGGGTAACCAACGGATAACAAATGAGTTTAGTTTTCATATTTGTAAAGCCTCAAATTGGAGGTTCCTCAAGTTTGGGAAACTAGAAATTCTCCCAAAAGTGATCATATTCAAGAAGTCATGGATAATATGGTTACCTATATTATCTACCGGTTAACCCATTTTTTAGCCGTATTAAATATGGGTCGGATCGAATAATTTTTCCGTTTTTTCATTACCCATTTTCGACTCGAACTATGTCCGACCCAACCAGCCCGTTTGCCGTTCCTAACCTATATGAAGGATTGGAGGCGATCCAAATTGAAAATATAACAAGGTAGCTCAAAAACTCGAGTTCTGAATTAAAGAAATTCATGGATAGGACGCCAAGGGCATTTTGTCACGAACCAAGTTCTCCCTCCGTGAACCGTTGTGACGGCACCTAGTCTCTACGACTAGGTAAGCCTAACATTTACGGAAAAAGGAACGAAAAACATAAAAAGTTATCAACTAACAGGTAAATTTAAACAAGGAAATGAGATGCCACTCGGCATATACAATAATCACTTCCGAACAGTACGTAAACTCTCCTAAAACCCGGAATGTCATAAGTCACAAGCAAAGACAGAAACAGTACTCCCGTATTCCAGAGTCTAATAAAAGAAGAAAATACAAGAAGGGGTGACATGGGGTGGAATAGATAGGGACTTCGAGGTCTGCGGACGAGGCAGATATACCTTAAAGTCTCTATAGTTGGCTCGCCTCATTAGTAATGGGGCTGATAAGCGATACCTGGATCTGCACACGAAAACATGTACAGGAAAGGGCATGAGTACACCACAACGGTACCTAGTAAGTGCCAAGCCTAACCTCGGTCGAGTAGTGACGAGATTAGGTCAAGGCCCTACTTAACGAAATAAGACAGAAGAATATTACAGTAAAATAAATACGGAAATCTAACAGGAATAGAACTCAATGGAAGCTAACAGCTCAGAACACAGTAATAGCAACAGGGGGATCTCCCGGAATACCGACCCGTAGTCCCAAACGTAAATGTGCAGGAGGATTTCCCGGAATACCCTTCCGTAGTCCCAAAGTAAATATACAGTGCTGGGGGATCTCCCGAAATACCGTTTCGTAGTCCCAAAGTAAATATGCATTACATGGGGGGATCTCCCGGAATACCGTTCCGTAGTCCCAAAGTAAATATGCAGCTCAATCAATATAAACAACAGTTTTAACAAGAAATCTATAGTTTAGACTAAGTTCATATTGTCGATGCCCCCTTTTTCTCGTGAAATCGAGTTTATGACATTTGGGCGGACAACTCATTTCCTTTTGGGAATCGGGTTTGCAATTTAGAAGAGTCGCCACCTAATGATTGAGTGCATTAGGACACTAAGAATAAAAATAAAATAAAAAAGAACCAGAGAATGGGTAAGGGCTTGAAAATATCTGGGGGGAAGGTGTTAGGCACCCCCCCAAGATCCACTAGTGTGGTTCCCGGCCATGCTATAATTGTGACTTTAAATATAAACAACAAGTAAACATACAAGACAGCTTTCACATAACGATTGCAAACAAAGGAAGTATAAAAGTTAAATAAACATGCCGAAGTTCGGAGATAGGCAATTTCATAATTATTTAAGGGATATACGAGTGCAGGAAAAGAGGGTCAAATAATTGGTACAAATAATCAAACAAAGGGAATAAAAGAGGCGGAGGTTTGGAGAAGAAGCAGTGCTGGAAATCAAATAATTAAAAGAGATTTTTTAGTGATTGAAGTAAAAGAAGAAGTTTAGAGAACTGAAAAATTAACAGCTTTTCTAAAAAAAAGTTCTGGAAAGAAAAGAAAGTAAACAAAAAAAGAGGGAGGGGGTCCTAGGTTTACACATAACATGGATCACCCCACACAACACCCGGTAACCATTTATACACGTGGTGCTATCGCGTGGTCATCATATCCATGTCTACCCTTACCCACCCCGTTAAGGTATTAAATCGCGGAATGGTCTCGTTACTGATTTCATACTATTACCCGCCCCAATCCTATCAGTCCCGGAGGCAGTTGAGACTACTAATCCTAAAGGGAAGGGAGATTGGCTTTTCAGAGTTTTAAAAGGACAAAAGTCTAGTGCGACAAACAAAATACATAAAAGTAGTAAATGGGGAAACACATAACAGTTAAAGGCTCAAATAGGCCTCCTCATTCAAAGCAACGAATTGTTTAGCATGACTTACAGGTACTGGTTAGGTCCTTAATCAAACTTAAACGTTAAAGGGGTGGCTGATTTATCACATATTTTCAGATAAGAAGTCCAAATTAGGCCTGCCTGCTGGTTGTAATTATTAAAGACTGGTATAGTTAATTAGTTACCTAATGGTTTGCCTAGGTGAGACCTATAGGCATGATATCTAACAAGGTAAAGCATACTGATTTAAGGAAGGATTACTGTTTTTAGAAATAAACCAATTCTGCAGATACCAAACGACATTATTACCGATTTTAGACTCGCGGATGAATCAAATTTAAGAGATTGCTCCTATAGGCATGAATTCTAAGCGTTACTGATTTTTAAAACGGTTACGTAAGTGCAGGAATCCTATAAGCATGGTATCTAGGATGCGATTGACTATTCTATAACCCATAGATTGTTTGCCTAGTGACATATGCATATGCAGAAGTGCAGAAATTTATAGGTATGACTTCTATATGCAAAAATGCAGACACTTATAGGCATGGTCTCTAATGTGGGAATGCAGAAACTTATATATATTATTTCTAACGAAATGCATAACTTATAGGCAGGATTTCTATATGCACTAATGAAACAACTTATAGGCAGGATCTCTATATGCAGTAATGAAACAACTTATAGGCAGGATCTCTATATGCAGTAATGAAACAACTTATAGGCAGGATCTCTATATGCAGATACATAAACGAAAAGGTTGTGATTGTAGAAGTAAAGACCTAAAACATGATATCTACCCCATATGCATAACATGAGTGACCCTCCCCCATTTTTACTATACACCCCATAAGTTATTACAAGATTATTACAACTTGAATGAATCCAGAAAAAGTAAAGAAAATTACATCAGAAAAAATTCCAACCAAGGAGAGCCTAATTTAGACTCCTAGTCTAAAACATGAAATAAACCAACTTCCAAAGATCAGATTTTCAAAGCCTTTCCCATCTTTGGGTGTGTCAAAGTTCCAAGGAGCTTCATGAACTCCAGGCAGTGCTTACACCCAAATACATTGCAGGATCAGATTATAGTGCGTGTGGAAGAGCCAGCCCTCAAATGTCCAAGTTCAAAGGGAACTCAAGGTCCCTAAGGCAAGGCTCATAGGGGGGGGGCGGCAGAACTTAGAGTCTAAGAGTAAGTGTAATTGCAATAGAGGGGGAGTTATGGAAGGCCATGACAGGCTAGTTGTCATGGCCAGCAATTAGGAATGCTGGCACACCCCTGAACAGCCTGTTAGCTAGATTTGGGAGTTAGGACCCATTGAAGGTCAGGTTCGGACCTGGGCAGTAATTTGGATACTGCCAGGCCATGAACTTTAACTCAGCACATAGAAGGGAATGGGGGTATGGGGAATTTATAACAAATAGTAAACATAAAAGAAAGTAACATATTTAATACAGAACATGAGCAGCAAAGTAGGCAAGAGTGTAGTGACTGTAAAAAAAACACATAGGGAAGAAGCTGAAATCAAAATCGAGACATACCAGTTTCAGGGAAACAAATAAGTAAACAGCAGTCTGAAAAGCCA
>NW_017672064.1:102332-146875 GCF_001879085.1 Nicotiana attenuata | reverse complement strand
TAAAAAAAGCTGGAACCAATTTTATAATTATAGAAATGCTATTAATCCTAAAATAGGCTAAAATTGCAATTGTATGTATTTTGGCTTTTAAAAATACCAAATAAAATTGTAAAAATATACAAAAATCACCTTAACTATATTTTGGTGTAAGTATGAGAATGAAATAAACTATTCACCAAAGTTGATAGTTTTGGGAATAGTTACTGATTTTTGTATTGCTAAAATGGACAATAAATTGATTTTAAAAATCTTTAAAATTTATGAAAAATACCAAAACACTTGGGCATGCTTATATATGCATATATATGTTATTTTGAAAGTATTTTGTATATGAAAAAAATACGTAGGGAAAAATTGGGTATCAACAGCTGCCCCTCTTTACCCGAGAAGGATGAAAGAGTTGTGGGGTAAAGATATGATGGCCAATTTTGACCGAACGAGACAATTTGACAAATTTTGACCGAGCTCGGGTTCCTGAGCCACCTACATATCCTTGGTTTTACAGGAATCAGGCCGTATATAGTTCAGGATCCATTGACGGAACATGTCGATGGAGATTTTTTCAAGAACGGACGAGATATTCGGGTTGGGATGGACGGTCAAAGTCTAACAGGCTGTGGGAACAAGAGCGGGATCGCTCCTACTAAGACGGTCGTTGCTAGCTGGTTTACCTGCAAATAAACAACACGAGCGCATATATTGTGCATAAATTTAAACATGATGCAAGTTCCCGTTGGACCATGAATGCTGTCTTTGGACGGTTAGGATGACGTCCTCGGACCATGATGTCCTAGGCCATGAAACATATAATAAAGGATTCGCAGGCTATGAAATGATGTTCTCGGGCTATGGGAATGATGCCTCCCAACCATGATGCCTTTGAATAATACTATGCAGAGAGAAAGTGGGGTCCTCAGGCCATGGCATGACGTTCTCGGGCTATGAAAATGGTGCCTCTGAACAATGATGCCTTTGGACGATTTGGCGATCCTTCAGCCCATGAAATGCAGCAGGTGGCGATCTTTCAGCCGATGCAAGGCGTAAAAATAAAAGATGGCGTTATTTCAGCCGATGCATGATTTACATGAGGTGGCAATATTTCAGCCGATGCAAGGCGTAAAAATAAAAGATGGCGGTATTTCAGCCGATGCATGATTTAAATGAGGTGGCGATATTTTAGCCGTGCAAAAAATATAGATAAAATGGAGATCTTTCAGCCGATGCAGGATTTAAATGAGGTGGTGATATTTCAGCCATGCAAATGGAAGGAAGAGCTTAAACTCGGAAGGCAGAATAGTAGCTTATGCAATAATGGAGACAGAGCTTAGTCTCGGAAGGCAGAATAGTAGCCTTATGCAATGCAAAATGCAAATGGAGGTAGAGCTTAACCTCGGAAGGCAGAATAGTAGCCTTATGCAATAATGGAGACAGAGCTTAGTCTCGGAAGGCTGAATAGTAGCCTTATGCAATACAAAATGCAAATGGAGGTAGAGCTTAACCTCAGAAGGCAGAATAGTAGCCTTATGCAATAATGGAGACAGAGCTTAGTCTCGGAAGGCAAAAAGTAGCCTTATGCAATAATGGAGATAGAGCTTAGTCTCGGAAGGAAGAATAGTAGCCTTATGCAATGCAAAATGCAAATGGAGGTAGAGCTTAACCTCGAAAGGCATAATAGTAGCCTTATGCAACAATGGAGACAGAGCTTAGTCTCGGAAGGCAGAATAGTAGCCTTATGCAGAAGATGAGAGACGAATAGTAATAAAGATTTCTTAGCTGATAGCTGATAGCTGGTTGCCGATTATGGCTGCTGGGGACATTGTATTCGGATAGCGGTTGTGAGGCGATAATTCCGAGAGTTGTATTCCTGAAAAGTGTGAGTGTATAAATGTATTCCATGATTTGTGACTTGGGTGCCTGCACCCAAAGGAAAATCGTGAGTTTTGTAAAGGGAAAAGGTTAGCTCGTGTTCCTGCTGACTTCGCTTGACCGGCTCGGCTCTGTTTTNTTCTATATGCAGTAATGAAACAACTTATAGGCAGGATCTCTATATGCAGTAATGAAACAACTTATAGGCAGGATCTCTATATGCAGATACATAAACGAAAAGGTTGTGATTGCAGAAGTAAAGACCTAAAACATGATATCTACCCCATATGCATAACGTGAGTGACCCTCCCCCATTTTTACTATACACCCCATAAGTTATTACAAGATTATTACAACTTGAATGAATCCAGAAAAAAGTAAAGAAAATTACATCAGAAAAAATTCCAACCAAGGAGAGCCTAATTTAGACTCCTAGTCTGAAACATGAAATAAACCAACTTCCAAAGATCAGATTTCCAAAGCCTTTCTCATCTTTGGGTGTGTCAAAGTTCCAAGGAGCTTCATGAACTCCAGGCAGTGCTTACACCCAAATACATTGCAGGATCAGATTATAGTGCAGTGTGGAAGAGCCAGCCCTCAAATGTCCAAGTTCAGAGGGAACTCAAGGTCCCCAAGGCAAGGCTCATAGGAGGGGGGCAGAACTTACAGTCCAAGAGTAAGTGTAAGTGCAATAGAGGGGGAGTTTGGGAAGGCCATGACAGGCTAGTGGTCATGCCCAGCAATTAGGAATGCTGGCACACCCCTGACCAGCCTGTTAGCTAAATTTGGGAGTTAGGACCCATTGAAGGTCAGGTTCGGACCTGGGCAGTAATTTAGATACTTCTAGGCCATGAACTTTAACTCAGCACATAGAAGGGAATGGGGGTATGGGGAATTTATAACAAATAGTAAACATAAAAGAAAGTAACATATTTAATACAGAACATGAGCAGCAAAGTAGGCGATAGTGTAGTGACTGTAAAATAAACACATAGGGAAGAAGCTGAAATCAAAATCGAGACATACCAGTTTCAGGGAAAACAAATAAGTAAAACAGCAGTCTTGAAAAGCCAAGTTGCTAGCAAAGCAGTACAAAAGTCTCAGAAGAGAGTAGAGAAATGAAAGAGTATTGTGATTGAGAGTATGCGTGTGAGAGTATGAGTATTGAACTTAGGATTCAAAAGTTCAAACTTGTTTTAGTGCTGAAGGTTCGAGCCCCTTTTATAGTGCAGCAAACAAGTAAGAACAAGGTAAGGAAATAACATTGTAATCAATCTCCCTTTAGTTAAGGGATTCTGATTTCAGACGGGTAAAAATAATTAAGGAAAGGGATTTGAAAAAATATTTTCCAGGCCGTACAATAAAGGGTAAATACATAACAGTTATTTAAGGCAACAGCCCAATGGTACACGGTTTGTGTGAAATAAGGAAAGGGAATCAATCAGACAACTAGTAAAATCAAAGTTACAGGCTTTTACTCGAATGAATCAAGTCAGGAAAGGGGTAAAGAAAGGCTTAATTTAAAGAAAATCAGTAACAATCAAGTAAACACTATTAAAGAAATTCGAAATCAATTAGTAGTTGCAAAAATCCTTTTGAAAGAAGAACTTCTCATATATAAAGCAGACAAATCAAACAAAAGAATCGTCATAATACTTAGAAAAATAGTTCTAACATTGAAAGGTTCATAATCATAAGCAAGAGGATACGAGTCAAATTGCAGACTCACAATGAGTCTGAGAGTCCAGGGTCCCAAAGTGGAACCCTAACTCGAACACAAAATCAAAATCGCCAAGGGGAACCCCCAAATCCTAAGGTTTCAACTTGAATCAGACATAAAGGTGAGAAAGCAAGCCATTGAAACAGACTCAAAGGTTTGTTTCAGAGCCTCAAAAAAACAGATATGAGAGCCTGTTTGAACAACAAAGTAAGAAAGCTGATTCAAGATCATGAAGAACATATTTGAGAAAACTCGGACCTTAAACGAGTTCAGAAGAAAGAGATGATACAAACTTAAACAAAGGCATATGAAGCATGTTTAGCAAGAATACGAACAGAGTTTAGTAAGACAAAAATTAAAGAATCTCAACGGTAAACACATATAGTAAAAGAGCAAAGAAAACATAACAGGATTAACATAGGAGTAACATGTATAGTAGAAAAAGAAAAGTAGGCAGACAGTACATGGGTAGCAAAAGAAATCACACGAGCATGATATAGACAACACACATAAAGCAAAGAAGAAGAAAAATCAGGAAGATTTTTGGAAAAATCCTTTCAGAAACCCTAAAATCGAAGACGAACGATTCTGAAAAGAACTTTTGGGGAAAACACTTTAAATGTCAAGTGAAGCATAGATACAGCATAGATCTAAGCAAACGACATGAAAAGAACCTCGAATAACTTAGGGTTTCGGAGAAACACTAGAAATGAGAAAGGCTTGGAAGAAGGTGCGATCTTGAGTCGGAGAGGTCAGGAATCAGGCTCCTGAGTCTTGAATATGCCGGAGCATGCCGGAGAAGCCATGGAATCAAAGGTCTGAGAAGATCGGAGAGGGAATCATCGAGGTCAGGTCTCGAAGCTTCGAACAACCATTGCTTAGTGGTGAAGGTAGGTGAGTACCAACTATCCATGGCCTGAGAAGCCATGGATTCCGGTGACAGGCGGTTGTAAAGGGGTAGGAGGAGGCTAGGGTTCCGAAAAGCTTGAGAGATTTTGAGAGAGTTTGGGATTCAGAGGCGGCTGAGAAGTGGGGAATGAGGAATTAGGGTAGGTCATTTGGGGTTAAAATGGTAAGGGGGAATTATAGCCGTTGATCTGTACGATCAACAGCCTAGATCTAAAAGGGTAGGTGGGAACCGGGTAGGGTCGTTTAAATTGGGTTATGAGTTGGGTCGGATTAAAAATGGGTCGGTCCGGTTGGGGTTGAGATTGGGTCAATTAAGGGTTAAAATTGAAATGTAAAAGAGGCTGTAATTGAAATGAAATGAGGCTAAATGTTAAATAGCCAGTTTTACCCTTTTTATTTATAAAAAATAGTAAAATGATTTTAAAAAAAAATTAAAAGCAATGAACCAATTATAAATGTTAATTAAAAAATGCTGGAACCAATTTTGTAATTATAGAAATGCTACTAATCCTAAAATAGGCTAAAATTGCAATTGTATGTATTTTGGCTTTTAAAAATACCAAATAAAATTGTAAAAATATACAAAAATCACCTTAACTATATTTTGGTGTAAGTATGAGATTGAAATAAACTATTCACCAAAGTTGATAGTTTTGGGAATAGTTACTGATTTTTGTATTGCTAAAATGGACAATAAATTGATTTTAAAAATCTTTAAAATTTATGAAAAATACGAAAAATACTTGGGCATGCTTGTATATGCATATATATGTTATTTTTAAAGTATTTTGTATATGAAAAATAATACGTAGGGAAAAATTGGGTATCAACAGCTGCCCATCTTTACCCGGGAAGGATGAAAGAGTTGTCGGGTAAAGATATGATGGCCAATTTTGACCGAACGAAACAATTTGAAGAATTTTGACCGAGCTCGGGTTCCTAAGCCACCTACATATCCTTGGTTTTACAGGAATCAGGCCGTATGTAGTTCAGGATCCATCGGAGCAACATGCCGATGGAGATTTTTTCAAGAACGGACGAGATATTCGGGTTGGGAAGGACGGTCAAAGTCTAACAGGCTGCGGGAACTGGAGCGGGATCGCTCCTGCTGAGACGGTCGTTGCTAGCCGTTTTACCTGCAAATAAACAACACGAGCGCATATATTGTGCATAAATTTAAACGTGATGCAAGTTCCCGTTGGACCATGAATGTTGTTTTTGGACGGTTAGGATGACGTCCTCGGACCATGATGTCCTGGGCCATGAAACATATAATAAAGGATTCGCGGGCTATGAAATGATGTTCTCGGGCTATGGGAATGATGCCTCCGAAACATGATGCCTTTGAATAATGCTAATCAGAGAGAAAGTGGGGTCCTCAGGCCATGGCATGACGTTCTCGGGCTATGAAAATGGTGCCTCTGAACAATGATGCCTTTGGATGATTTGGCGATCTTTTAGCCCATGAAATGCAGCAGGTGGCGATATTTCAGCCGATGCAAGGCGTAAAAATAAAAGATGGCGG
This sequence comes from Nicotiana attenuata, assembly GCF_001879085.1. Classification (NCBI taxonomy): domain Eukaryota; kingdom Viridiplantae; phylum Streptophyta; class Magnoliopsida; order Solanales; family Solanaceae; genus Nicotiana; species Nicotiana attenuata. Next base: position 140,855 of record NW_017672064.1, on the reverse strand, counting down.
TATTTCAGTCGATGCATGATTTAAATGAGGTGGCGATATTTCAGTCGTGCAAAAAATATAGATAAAATGGCGATCTTTCAGCCGATGCAGGATTTAAATGAGGTGGCGATATTTCAGCCATGCAAATGGAGGTAGAGCTTAACCTCGGGAGGCAGAATAGTAGCCTTATGCAATAATGGAGACAGAGCTTAGTCTGGGAAGGCAGAATAGTAGCCCTATGCAATGCAAATTGCAAATGGAGGTAGCGCTTAACCTCGGAAGGCAGAATAGTAGCCTTATGCAATAATGGAGACAGAGCTTAGTCTCGGAAGGCAGAAGCATCGGCCTGGTGTCGGTACGGGTTTTTCGATCTTGAAATCGGATGTTATTTCGCATGGTGGAGGAATGCACTCCTCAATACGAGGTGGCACTACCGGTTTACTCTTGATCGATCGGGAAGATGAAGAAGCCTTTTCTATTTGGGGGAACTGATTTANGCTTAACCTCGGAATGCAGAATAGTAGCCTTATGCAATAATGGAGACAGAGCTTAGTCTCGGAAGGCAGAATAGTAGCCTTATGCAATACAAAATGCAAATGGAGGTAGAGCTTAACTTCGGAAGGCAGAATAGTAGCCTTATGCAATAATGGAGACAGAGCTTAGTCTCGGAAGGCAGAATAGTAGCCTAATGCAATGCAAAATTCAAATGGAGGTAGAGCTTAACCTCGGAAGGCAGAATAGTAGCCTTATGCAATAATGGAGACAGAACTTAGTCTCGGAAGGCAGAATAGTAGCCTTATGCAATGCAAAATGCAAATGGAGGTAGAGCTTAACCTCGGAAGGCAGAATGGTAGCCTTATGCAATGCAGGAAATGCAGATGGAGACTGTGCTTAGTCTCGGAAGGCAGAATGGTAGCCTTATGCAAGAGATAAAAGGCGAATAGTAATAAAATTTCTTAGCTGATAGCTGATAGCTGATTGTGATATTGTGGCTACTGGGGATATTGTATGCGGATAGCAACTATGAACAGGTGTGACAGTTCTGAGAGTTGTATTCCTGAATAGTATGAGTGTATAATATATGATTTTGCGACTTGGGTGCCTGCATCCAAAGAAAAATCGTGAGTTTTGTGAAGGGGAAAGGTTAGTTCGTGTTCCTGCTGACTTCGCTTGACCGGCTCGGCTCTGTTTTTGGTTATACTGTAGGTACCCTTGGGGTAGCATTGTTAAACAAAGAAATTTTGATAATAAACATGCATGAGTTTGTTAAAGATATGACATATGTATATATATTTAAGAAATAGTTTTTAGATGAACCAACGACCGTGACGTGGTTCAAGACATTGCGACCTCTCCTACTGCGAAATTTTGAGGGTCCTCCTCAAAATTCTGCCCCAGTTTACCGGGTTGCTGCTTCTTGACGGTAGCTTGCGATGATCGGTTGAAGTTACTTCGAAATTTTGAGGGTCCTCCTCAAAATTCTGCCCCAGTTTCCAATTGCTGGGGAAAATGAAAATTTTATTGAATTGTGACCGAACCCATAAGGCTGCCTACGTATCCCCTCTTAAACAGGAATCAGGTCAGACGTAGTTCAAATTACATAAGGAAATCATAAATGGTCACACATAGTATCGTTTGACTGCGTCTGAGTTGATTGGTTTTGGCCAAACTTCTCCGTCCATTTCTGCATGTATGAGGGCTCCTCCTGTTAGAACCCGATGAACCATGTATGGGCCCTTCCAGTTGAGAGAGAACTTCCCTTTGGCTTCATCTTGATGTGGAAAGATCTTCTTTAATACCAGCTGTCCTGGTGTGAACCGTCTTGGTCTGACTCTCTTGTTGAAAGCTCGGGACATTCTGTTCTGATAAAGTTGACCATGGCAAACTGCATTCATTCTTTTACCATCTATGAGGGCTAGCTGTTCGTAACGACTCTCCACCCATTCTGCATCATCGATCTCTGCTTCCTGTATGATTCTTAGGGAGGGAATTTCTACCTCGACGGGAATGACCGCCTCTGTACCATAAACCAACATATAGGGATTTGCACCAGTTGATGTGCGGACTGTGGTGCGATACCCTAACAAAGCAAATGATAGCTTCTCATGCCACTACTTATGCTTTTCTACCATCTTTCTCAGTATCTTCTTGATGTTCTTGTTAGCGGCTTCTACTGCTCCGTTCATCTGAAGCCTGTAAGCTGTGGAATTCTTGTGTTTGATCTTGAAGGTTTCGTACATGGCTTTCATCAAATCACTATTGAGGTTGGAGCCACTGTCAGTAATGATTGATTCTGGGATCCCGAATCGACAAATGATACGGTCACGGACGAAGTCTGCCACGACTTTCTTAGTCACTGCTCTGTAAGATGCTGCTTCAACCCATTTGGTGAAATAATCAATTGCTACTAGGATAAACCTGTGCCCGTTCGATGCGGCAGGTTCGATCGGTCCGATAACATCCATTCCCCCGGCGGCGAACGACCATGGTGAGCTTGTTGCATTAAGCTCATTTGGAGGTACTTTTATCATATCTGCATGGATCTGACAGCGGTGGCGCTTTCGAACATATTGGATGCAGTCCGTCTCCATAGTCATCCAAAAATAACCTGCCCGGAGTATCTTCTTGGCTAAGACAAAACCGTTCATATGCGGACCACAGGTCCCGTCATGAATCTCCTCTAGTAGTTTAGATGCTTCCTTCGCGTCAACGCACCTCAGCAAACCCAAATCGGAGTTCTCCTATATAGGATTCCCCCGTTGTGGAAGAAATTGCTGGACAATCTTCGCAGTGTGCGCTTCTGCGTAACATTTGCAAGCTCCGGATATTCTCCTCTGGCTAAGTATCCCTTGATGTCATGAAACCAAGGCTTTCCATCTACTTCTTCCTTGACATGAGCACAGTACGCTGGCTGATCATGAATCTTTACTGGAATAGGGTCTATGAAATTCTTATCTGGATGCTGAATCATAGATGATAGGGTGGCCAATGCATCGGAAAACTCATTCTGGACTCCGGGAACATGCCGAAACTCTGTCTTTGTGAACCTCTTCCTCAACTCTTGTACATGATGCAAATACGGGAGTATCTTGGAGTTCTTGGTTGCCCATTCTTCTCGGACCTGATGTATAAGTAAATCCGAATCTCCAATCACTAGAAACTCTTGGACGTTCATGTCAATGGCCATCTTGAGCCCTAAGATGCAAGCTTTATACTCGGCCATATTGTTGGTGCATGGGAACCTGAGCTTGGCGGATACCGGATAATGCTGGCCGGTTTCTGATACTAGGACTGCCCCCATGCCAACTCCTTTGAAATTTGCTGCTCCATCGAAAAACATCCTCCAACCATCATAGGATTTTACAATGTCTTCTCCTACAAATGATACCTCCTCATCAGGAAAATACGTCTTCAGAGGCTCGTATTCTCCATCCACTGGGTTCTCAGCGAGGTGATCTACTAAGGCCTTTCCTTTGATTGCTTTCTGAGTCACGTAGACAATGTCGAATTCACTCAACAGGATCTGCCACTTGGCTAGCTTGCCAGTGGGCATGGGCTTCTGAAAGATGTACTTTAGTGGGTCCATTCTTGATATAAGATACGTGGTGTAAGCACAGAAATAGTGCCTCAACTTCTGGGCTACCCAAGTCAGAGCACAACAGGTGCGTTCCAATAGAGAATACCGGGCTTCGTACGGGGTAAACTTCTTGCTGAAATAATAGATGCCTGCTCTTTTCTCCCCGTTTCATCATGATGCCCCAAAACACAACCAAACTCTCCATCTAGCCCGTCAAGGTAGAGTAACAGGGGTCTACCTGGCTCGGGCGGAACCAAAACAGGCGGCGTTGACAGGTACTCCTTAATTCTGTCGAAGTCTTTTTGGCAGTCGTCAGTCCATTTGGCAGCAGTGTCCTTCTTTAGCATCTTGAATATTGGCTCACAGATGACAGTAGATTGTGCTATGAACTGGCTGATGTAGTTAAGTATCTCCAAGAAGCTCATTACCTCCTTCTTGCTCTTCGGCGACGAAAATTCTTGAATAGCTTTGACCTTTGATGGATCCAATTCTATCCCTCGGCGACTCACAATGAACCCAAGTAGTTTTCCGGTAGGAACCCCAAAGGCACACTTTGCTGGATTCAGCTTTAGGTTGTACCTTCTCAGTCAATTGAAGAATTTCCTCAAATCTTCCATGTGATCAGTGGCTTTATTGGATTTGATGATGACGTCGTCTACATATACTTCGATCTCCTTGTGTATCACGTCATGAAAAATGGTGGTCATGGCCCTCATGTAGGTGGCCCCTGCATTTTTTAACTCAAACGGCATCATTTTGTAGCAATACATCCCCCACGGCGTAATGAAAGCTGTTTTCTCAGCATCCTCTTCATCCATCCATATCTTATGGTATCCAGCAAAACAATCAACGAATGACTGAAACTCATGCTTGGCGCAGTTGTCATCAAGGTGTGTATATTCAGCAAGGGGAAGTCGTCTTTTGGACTAGCCCGGTTGAGATCCCTGTAGTCGACACAGACTCTGACCTTCCGTCCTTCTTTGGTACCGGCACAATATTGGCTAACCATGTCGGATACTCCACTACCCTGAGAACCTTAGCTTTGACCTGCTTAGTGACTTCATCCTTGATTTTCAAACTCATATCTGGCTTGAACTTTCTGAGCTTCTGTTTTACTGGCGGACAGGCCGGATCAGTCGGTAATTTGTGAGCCACAATGGATGTGCTTAGACCAGTCATGTCGTCATATGACCATGCGAATATGTCCTCATATTCCCTTAGAAATTCCGTATACTCTTCCTTTTCTGATGGTGACAAATGAACACTGATTCGCATTTCTTTGATGTTTTCTGCATCTCCCAGATTGACGATCTCAATCTCGTCCAGGTTAGACTTAGGTCTATTCTCAAAATTCTCAACTTCTTTAACAATTTCTTCTTGTATATCATCTTCCTCTGAGTCTATGTCCGTTTGTTGCGTTGTCTCATTGCATGTCACAGTCATTGGTTCATCAAGATAAGTAATAGTAATGCTGTTTGAGTAAAGTAATGAGAGAAAATAATAAGAGTGAGATTTGTAAGAAAAATTGAAATACTTTAATAAATTCCATAAGTGTTTTGAACATTGGAGCTCTTTCTTGAAAAGTAAAAATGCGAAGGAAAAATAAACTAGTAAAACAGAATAGTGCGTGGTGCTTTGTTCAGCCTTGCTACCCCGAGGCATGCCGGGCTCTGGTGGTTCTGACAGTCCAGTTGTTGAGGCGTGCTCCTCTGCTTACAGCCTGTATGGAAGGGCCTTCCTCCCCCTCCTCCTCAAAAATGACACAGCAGTCCATATCATCCTCTTCTAGGAACAAATTCCTCATTGCTGCTAATGCTTCCTCTTCTTCCGACCCATAGATGACTTCGGCTGGTTGAAAGGTCTGTTCCAGACGGGGTATCGGCTGCTCCAATGGATAGTAAGGGCCGCGCCAGGGTGGCGACCAGTCCTTGAATTCTTCCCAAGTATACTCGTACCCCAGTCCGAAGGTGGTGCCATGCTTCTTGAGCTTGATGGGCTTAGCGATTCCTTGGAGGTTCTTGCCAAGTCCCTTGCCAGGTTCATACCCGCTCCAATTCAGTATGCTTTCAATTTTGTTGTCCCACCATTTGTCTTTATCGACGGCGTTGACTCGCTCGATGTGGTGGTAAGTTTCCCCACCTAATCTTCTTCTTCCTCCAATTGCTGGAATGGTCTGGCGGCTATATATGGGGTTGCTACCGTCACCATGAATGATCACCTCCTGGTGATTCCATTCAAATTTCACTGCCTGATGTAGTGTTGATGCCACGGCCCCGGCGGCATGAATCCATGGTCGTCCCAACAGTAGATTGTAAGATGCCGGCACGTCTATCACTTGAAAATCAACATCAAACCAAGTGGGCCCCATTTGCAAACGTAGGCTAATTTCCCCAATAGTGGACCTTTGAGAACCGTCGAAAGCTTTAACGTTGATGGCCCCATCCTTGATTTCATGCAGCCCTTTTCCCAATGTCCTGAGTGTTACCAGAGGACAAATATTGAGACTGGACCCCCCATCGACCAGGATCCGGGTGATAAAATAATCTTCGCACTGCACAGTGATGTGCAATACCTTGTTATGACTCAATCCTTCCGGTGGCAGCTCATCCTCGTGGAAGGTGATTTTGTGACTCTCCAACACTTGGCCTACCATGTTTGCCATTTCTCCTCCAGTGATGTTGCTTGGTACATACGCCTCACTCAATACCTTCAACAAGGCATTCTTGTGTGCATCAGAACTTTGTAGTAAAGCCAAGATAGAGATCTGTGCCGGTGTTTTGTTTAGCTGGTCAATGACTGAGTATTCATTGGCTTGTATCTTTCTCCAGAGATCACCGGGTCCAGTTTCAATTATGGCTTGTCGACCAGAGGTATGTTTACTTGACTCAGCCAAGTGTTCTAGGGTATAAATCTTGTCGGTTCTTGTCATACCCTGCGCTACAACTGTTTCCCCGAATTTGGCTTTTCCCTTTCTTCTTGCCTTGGCTGTGTAGTCCCATGGTATGGCTTTTGTGTGGAATGGTATTACGGCTGTCATTGCTACTGGAATAGGCACCCTCACTTTGGAAGGTAATACAGCAACTTCAAAGGGCTCAGGCGCCTCTGGGGACCCAAACTCGACCTCGATTGGTGTTGGCTTCTTTGCGAAGGCTAGTGCTTCAAACTCAAGCGGTATGGACATGTTCACCTCAGCATCTTCAGAAGGCTGAATTTGGACTACAATCAGATTAAGAGTGACTGTTGGTTTCTTTGGATCGTCACCTTCCGTGATCAAACCGATTGATCCTTTGGGGTCCCAATCATCTTCTATTTTCATCATTCGAACACCTTCCCCCTTGTGTTCAGGTAGAGGGTTGTTGCGGACGTTCAGAGCAAGCTCCTTTGCCACGATGATTTTATTGTCTATCAAAGCCTGGATTTTGTCCTTCAGGGAGCGGCATTCATCAATAGTATGTCCCTTCATGCCAGAATGGTATACACAGGTTTTGTTTGGTTTAATCCATTAGGAAGGGTTTTTAGGGGTTATGGCACGGATAGGGGTGACACAACCAGCAGCTTTGAGTCTTTCGTACAGCTGGTCGATTGGCTCGGCAATGGCGGTGTATTGTTTGGGAGGTCTGCGGTCAAAATTTGGTCGGGGTCTAGGAAAGTTTTGGCGAGTAGGAGGTGATTGGTAGTGGGATGGTTGAGTGTTGTAGGCTTGGTAGACTTGTGCGGGTTGGGAATATCTGGGTGAAGTAGGTTGGTATGTGGGAGGTGGAGGTGATTGATAGGTAGGTGGTGGAGCTTGGTAGGAAGGTCCGGGTGTCTGGAAATTTGGAGTAGGTTGATATGTAAGTGGAGATATCGGGTAGGTTTGGTATTTGACTGGTGATTTGGTTCTCTGTGCAACCATTACGGCACTTACATCCCTCTTCTTGGATATACCGCCGGATTGCAGAGCCTTGTTGGTGGCTTGCAAAGCTTCAAAGTTAGTTACCATACCATTTTTTATGCCTTCTTCAATCCTTTCTCCCAGCCTGATGATGTCAGAAAATTTATTGTTCTCGATCAGCATCAGTCTTTCATAGTATTGCGGATCTTGAGCCCGGACAAAAAACTTATTCATCTGTTCTTCCCCTAAAGCAGGTCGAACCTTGGCAGCCTCTGATCTCCAACGAGTGGCATACTCGCAGAAAGTTTCTGTGGGTTTCTTCTTCAAATTTTGAATGTAAAACACATCTGGTGCATTCTCCGTATTGAACCTGAATCTATCCATGAAGTCGGACGCCATACTAACCCAGTTTGACCACTTCGTTGGGTCTTGGCTAATGTGCCATGACAAAGCATCTCCTTTCAGGCTCCTCATGAAAAGCTTCATGCGGATTCTCTCATTTTTTTCCCACTCCGACCAACTTGTCGCAGTATGTCCTCAAGTGAACCCTGGGATCCCCTATACCATCAAACATCTCGAACATGGGAGGTTTGTACCCCTCGGGCAGTTCGACATCGGGCTGTATGCATAAATCTTCATAGTTTAGCCCCTCAATTCCTTTACTACCTTCAACGCCTTAGATCCTGGTAGTCAGCTTCTTAGGTTCTTCCGCCAAATTTCTGATGATTGAGTCTTTATCATTGGACTCGAGTATGCTTGAGATGGGTTGAGTAGGGTGCGGCATAGTTTCCACATAGATAGAGGTGTTGTGGCGAGTGTGGAGATGATCATTTGTGGAGTTCAGCGGTTCAGGGATGAGCAGTGGAGTGCAGTGGTGGAGGGGAACGGGATGTTTTGTGGAGATGTGGGGTTTTGATTGTTAGGAAAGTTGACATCTGGGGAGGTGAGGGAAAACGACAAGCTTGCCGAATTCCTGACTTGATCAAGTTCCTCCTGAAATTTCAGCAATTTCTGCTCGAGTTGGGATGCACTTTCTTTGGAGACATGAGTACCCTGAGTGATTTCTACCCGTTCAACCGAGTTTTCCTTTCTGATGTTGCTCAAATCTTCCATTTTTCTCTTGTTCCTGTTTCGGACGGGACTAGGAGGAGGAGTAGGTGGAGGGCCCTGGATCTTGTAAAATATGCTGATGTTGCCAGAGTTCACGAACTAACCTTTGGGGAGGGGAATAAACAAAAGTAAAAACAAAAAGGTAACAAGTTAGTAAAGATTATACGAAAAGATTTTGCAATATTTAAACACGTAGTGCGGGGAATATAAAGCGTGTCCTAATTTTGGAGGGGGGGGGACCTCGTTGTGCCCGAGGTAGGCCTAGCGACAAGTAAATTTGAAGAACTTAGAATGCTAAATGCCTCATTTTATTGATAAGAGAAATAAGACGAATCCCAAATCGACATGAAATAAAAATGTCAATAGTGGCCATAGGCCTTATTGCATTTTCCAAAGGAAAAGATAAACTCCTATCTATTTGGTCCCAGAAGGACCTTCCCCAGATTCGGCGGTGTTGGCTCCCTCGTACAGTTCTCCCAGCTCGCGCAGTCCTAGCAACAAGTAGGCCCTAGCCAGATGTCCGCCTTCATTTCCTCGAGTAAAGGTGTCATTTCTATGTCCCCGAAGCGAAACACCGATCTATCACAGTCCCAAAACAGAGTTGCAGCTTCTATGATTTTGTTGTTAGGTTGAATGTCTGGGAGAGAAGGCAGGTTTCCTAGATACTTCCTGACAAGAGCTTGATCGCTGGAATGAAGATCTCCCCACCAATTTAGCAATTTGGGGTGGATGTTGGTGACCATGCCGAATCTGGGGACTTCGTGCCTCAATTTTTGCAAAACAAAAGGTTAGGCCCCTTTCCCCCACCAGACTTGACTATTTTAATATCAATAATTGGCATAACAAGCATTTAGTTCTCCAAATAAATGTACAGAATGTGCTAGTGTCCGTTTGGGTTTCAAGGAAACCCAGTGGACTTTGGACGAGGCTATCTTAAAGAGTCATTATGCGGACAACATAACTGACTCGGCTAAGTTTGACCATGATGCATGCATAATTTTCAAGAGAAACAGTTTCTATGGGGTATTAGACTTGGTACCCTTGAGCGGACAACTCAATAGGGAAAGGCACGAAACCGTCGACTACACCGTTGATCGACTGGTTTTACCGCAAATATGCCTTTGCCAGATTTAGGGGTGATAATATTGGAAGGACGCAACCACTCATTATAAGCGTGGCTATGGTATTTCGTTTGGCACGAGTGGAATATGATGTTGAAGAATGCAATTACAATAACTAACAAGTTGTCATGTACTTTCACGTTCATAAAATAATAATTACAACAGTTTCTCATAATTTACAACATTATTGAAAGAAAGAGGTAAAGGAAAACAATAAAAGAAAAGAAATGAAGAGCCAAGTCAGTTTCGTAGTGGAGGAAGGAATAAATATTTAAAGGCATTTAAACAAATAAAGGCATATAAAGAAGCATAAAGTCACAAATAGCATGAAAATGGTAAAAGCCTTAAAGAAGTCCCCAGCAGAGTCGCCATGCTGTCGATGCCCCCTTTTTCTCGCAAAATCGGGTATGACATTTGGGCGGACAACTCTTTTCCTTTTAGGAATCGGGTTTGCAATTTAGAAGAGTCGCCACCTAATGATTGAGTGCATTAGGACACTAAGAATAAAAATAAATAAAAAAGAACCACAGAATGGGTAAGGGCTTGAAATTATCTGGGGGGGAAGGTGTTAGGCACCCCCCAAGATCCACTAGTGTGGTTCCAGGCCATGCTATAATTGTTATTTTAAATATAAACAACAAGTAAACATACAAGACAGCTTTCACATAACGATTGCAAACAAAGGAAGTATAAAAGTTAAGTAAACATGCTGAAGTTTGGAGATAGGCGATTTCATAATTATTTAAGGGATATACGAGTGCAGGAAAAGGGGGTCAAATAATTGGTACAAATAATCAAACAAAGGGAATAAAAGAGGCGAAGGTTTGGAGAAGAAACAGTGCTGGAAATCAAATAATTAAAAGAGATTTTTTAGAGATTGAAGTAAAATAAGAAGTTTAGAGAACTGAAAAATTAACAGCTTTTCTAAAAGAAAGTTCTGGAAAGAAAAGAAAGTAAACAAAAAAAGAGGGAGGGGGTCCTAGGTTTATACATAACATGGATCACCCCACACAACACCCGGTAACCATTTATACACGTGGTGCTATCGCGTGGTCATCATATCCATGTCTACCCTTACCCACCCCGTTAAGGTATTAAATCGCGGAATGGTCTCGTTACTGATTTCATACTATTACCCGCCCCAATCCTATCAGTCCCGGAGGCAGTTGAGACTACTAATCCTAAAGGGAAGGGAGATTGGCTTTTCAGAGTTTTAAAAGGACAAAAGTCTAGTGCAACAAACAAAATACATAAAAGCAGTAAATGGGGAAACACATAACAGTTAAAGGCTCAAATAGGCCTCCTCATTCAAAGCAACTAATTGTTTAGCATGACTTACAGGTACTGGTTAGGTCCTTAATCAAACTTCGTTAAAGGGGTGGCTGATTTATCACATATTATCAGATAAGAAATCCAAATTAGGCCTGCCTGCTGGTTGTAATTATTAAAGACTGGTATAGTTAATTAGTTACCTAATGGTTTACCTAGGTGAGACCTATAGGCATGATATCTAACAAGGTAAAGCATACTGATTTTAAGGAAGGATTACTGTTTTTAGAAATAAACAAATTCTGCAGATACTAAACGACATTATTACTGATTTTAGACTCGCGGATGAATCAGATTTAAATGATTGCTCCTATAGGCATGAATTCTAAGCGTTACTGATTTTTAAAACGGTTACGTAAGTGCAGGAATCCTATAAGCATGGTATCCAGGATGCAATTGACTATTCTTTAACCCATAGATTGTTTGCCTAGTGACATATGTATATGCAGAAGTACAGAAACTTATAGGCATGACTTCTATATGCGGAAATGCAGACACTTATAGGCATGGTCTCTAATGTGGGAATGCAGAAACTTATAGACATGGTCTCTAATGTAGGAATGCAGAAACCTATATACATGATTTCTAACGAAATGCATAACTTATAGGCAGGATTTCTATATGCAGTAATGAAACAACTTATAGGCAGGATCTCTATATGCAAATACATAAACAAAAAGGTTGTGATTGCAGAAGTAAAGACCTAAAACATGATATCTACCCCATATGCATAACATGAATGACCCTCCCCCATTTTTACTATACCCCCCATAAGTTAATACAAGATTATTACAACTTGAATGAATCCAGAAAAAAGTAAAGAAAATTACATCAGAAAAAATTCCAACCAAGGAGAGCATAATTTAGACTCTTAGTCTGAAACATGAAATAAACCAACTTCCAAAGATCAGATTTCCAAAGCCTTTCTCATCTTTGGGTGTGTCAAAGTTCCAAGGAGCTTCATGAACTCCAATCAGTGCTTACACCCAAATACATTGCAGGATCAGATTATAGTGCAGTGTGGAAGAGCCAGCCCTCAAATGTTCAAGTTCAGAGGGAACTCAAGGTCCCCAAGGAAAGACTCATAGGAGGGGGGCAGAACTTAGAGTCTAAGAGTAAGTGTAAGTGCAATAGAGGGGGAGTTAGGGAAGGCCATGACAGGCTAGTGGTCATGCCCAGCAATTAGGAATGCTGGCACACCCCTAACCAGCCTGTTAGCTAGATTTGAGAGTTAGGACCCATTGAAGGTCAGGTTCGGACCTGGGCAGTAATTTGGATACTGCCAGGCCATGAACTTTAACTCAGCACATAGAAGGGAATGGGGGTATGGGGAATTTATAACAAACAGTAAACATAAAAGAAAGTAACATATTTAATACAGAACATGAGCAGCAAAGTAGGCAAGAGTGTAGTGACTGTAAAATAAACACATAGGGAAGAAGCTGAAATCAAAATCGAGACATACCAGTTTCAGGGAAAACAAATAAGTAAAACAGCAATCTTGAAAATCCAAGTTGCAAGCAAAGCAGTACAAAAGTCTCAGAAGAGAGTAGAGAATTGAAAGAGTATTGTGATTGAGAGTATGCGTATGAGAGTATGAGTATTGAACTTAGGATTCAGAAGTTCAAAGTTGTTTTAGTGCTGAAGGGTCGAGCCCCTTTTATAGTGCAGCAAACAAGTAAGAACAAGGTAAGGAAATAACATTGTAATCAATCTCCCTTTAGTTAAGGGATTCTGATTTCAAACGGGTAAAAACAATTAAGGAAAGGGATTTGAAAAAATATTTTCCAGGCAGTACAAATAAAGGGTGAATACATAGCGGTTATTTAAGGCAACAGCCCAATAGTACACGGTTTGTGTGAAATAAGGAAAGGGAATCAATCAGACAACTAGTAAAATCAAAGTTACAGGTTTTTACTCGAATGAATCAAGTCAGGAAAGGGGTAAAGAAAGGTTTAATTTAAAGAAAATCAGTAACAATCAAGTAAACACTATTAAAGGAATTCGAAATCAATTAGTAGTTGCAAAAACCCTTTTGAAAGAAGAACTTCTCATATATAAAGCAGACAAATCAAACAAAAGAATCGTCATGTTACTTAGAAAAGTAGTTCTAGCATTGAAAGGTTCAGAATCATAAGCAAGAGGATACGAGTCCAATTGCAGACTTACAATGAGTCTGAGAGTCCAGGGTCCCAAAGTGGAACCCTAACTCGAACACAAAATCAAAATCGCCAAGGGGAACCCCCAAATCCTAGGCTTTCAACTTGAATCAGACATAAAGGTGAGAAAGCAAGCCATTGAAACAGACTCAAAGGTTTGTTTCAGAGCCTCAACAAAACAGATATGAGAGCATGTTTGAACAACAAAGTAAGAAAGCTGATTCAAGATCATGAAGAACATATTTGAGAAAACTCGGACCTTAAATGAGTTCAGAAGAAAGAGATGATACAAACTTAAACAAAAGCAGATGAAGCGTGTTTAGCAAGAATACGAACAGACTTTAGTAAGACAAAAATCGAAGAATCTCAACGGTAAACACATATAGTAAAAGAGCACAGAAAACATAACAGGATTAACATAGGAGTAACATGTACAGTAGAAAAAAGAAAAGTAGACAGACAGTACATGCGTAGCAAAAGAAATCACACGGGCATGATATAGACAACACACATAAAGCAAAGAAGAAGAAAAGTCAGAAAGCTTTTTGGAAAAATCCTTTCAGAAACCCTAAAATCGAAGACGAACGATTATAAAAAGAACTTTTGGGGAAAACACTTTAAATGTCAAGTGAAGCATAGATACAGCATAGATCTAAGCAAACGACATAGAAAGAACCTCGAATAGCTTAGGGTTTCGGAGAAACCCTAGAAATGAGAAAGGCTTGGAAGAAGGTCCGATCTTGAGTCGGAGAGGTCAGGAATCAGGCTCCTGATTCTTGAATATGCCGGAGCATGCCGGAGAAGCCATGGAATGAAAGGTCTGAGAAGATTAGAGAGGGAATCATCGAGGTCAGGTCTCGAAGCTTCGAACAAACATGGCTTACTGGTGAAGGTAGGTGAGTACCAACTATCCATGGCCTGAGAAGCCATGGATTCCGGTGACAGGCGGTTGAAAAGGGGTAGGAGGAGGCTAGGGTTCCGGAGAGCTTCAGAGAGTTTGAGAGAGTTTGGGATTCAGAGGTGGCTGAGAAGTGGGGAATGGGGGATTAGGGTAGGTCATTTGGGGTTAAAATGGTAAGGCGGAATTATGGTCGTTGATCTGTACGATCAACGGCCTAGATCTGAAGGGGTAGGTGGGAACCGGGTAGGGTCGTTTGAATTTGGTTATGGGTTGGGTCAGATTAAAAAATGGGCTGGTCCGATTGGGGTTGAGATTGGGTCAATTAAGGGTTAAAATTGAAATGTAAAAGAGGCTGTAATTGAAATGAAATGAGGCTAAATGTTAAATAGCCAGTTTTACCCTTTTTATTTATAAAAAATAGTAAAATAATTTTAAAAACAAATTAAAAGCACTGAACCAATTAGTAATATATAAATGTTAATTAAAAAATGCTGGAACCAATTTTATAATTATAGAAATGCTATTAATCCTAAAATAGGCTAAAATTGCAATTGTATGTATTTTGGCTTTTAAAAATATCAAATAAAATTGTAAAAATATACAAAAATCACCTTAACTATATTTTGGTGTAAGTATGAGAATGAAATAAACTATTTCCCAAAGTTGATAGTTTTGGGAATAGTTACTGATTTTTGTATTGCTAAAACGGACAATAAATTGATTTAAAAAATCTTTAAAATTTATGAAAAATACCAAAACACTTGGGCATGCTTATATATGCATAAATATGTTATTTCGAAAGTATTTTGTATATGAAAAAAAATACGTAGGGAATAATTGGGTATCAACACATATAAAAAAAATGGGTAATTTTCACTAAACATGCTGAACAGAGTTCAAATAAATAGTTAAAACACATAGGCATATTTTTCGAAACAATGTAATTACATATACTAGTGTAGTTTCAACAAGGAAAAACAGGTTAAGACTTAGTCAAAAACGGAGTTTTACAGCAAATAGCCCGTGTACATACTCGTCACCTCACGTACACGGCGCTCACATATCAAACAGTACCAAAATCCTAAGGGGAGTTCCTCCACACATGGTTAGGCAAGCCATTTACCTCGAACCAAGCTCAAATCAATCCGAAATAATGCTCTTTCCACGAATATCCGCCTTCGGATGGCCCAAATCTAGACAAATCAATTACATAACGTAAATATAGCTACAAACAACTAATTTAGCTAATGAAATCAAAGCTAAGGCAAGAGAATAGAAAAACGCCCAAAAATCCTCCCCGGGACCACATCTCGGAATCGGGTAAAAATAACCAAATAAGCACACCCATTCATTCGCGAGATCACTTGTGAAAAATCATCCAAATCCGACGCCTAAATCCCACTCAAATCTTAGATTTTTGGTTGGGGAACTTTTTCCCCAATTTCCCAACTTCCTCACTCAAATTCATTAATTTAATAAAGAAAACAACTATGGATTAATGGAATATGATCAAAATAGGATTAGGAATCGTTACCCAATGATTTCTTCTAAGAAACTCTCGAAAAATCGCCTTCCTCCGAGCTACAAATCGAATTTTGTGTAATGAATTTCAAACACTCGAATCTGCCCTTTTCTGCCCAGCGATTATCGCACCTACGGGCCAAGAATCGCATCTGCGGTCCGCACTGCGGAATTTCCATCGCAGGTGCGGCTTTTCACTTAAAGCACCTCGTTCGCATCTGCGATCAAGAGGTCGACCTGCGTGTGCGCACCTGCGGGCCCTTGTTCGCTTCTGCGGTCCCAGACCGTTCCTACGATTCCTTCTCTCGCACCTGCGGGCATCGCAGATGCGGAACTCCCCTCGCACCTGCGATCCCAGACCTCCTTCCCATTTCCACTTCTGCGGTTCCAAAGCCGCTTCTGCGGCTCCGCACTGTGCAACAACTTCAACAATTTGCATAAGTCTCAAACCAATCCGTTAAGCACCTGAAACTCACCCGAGGCCCCAGGGACCTCAACCAAACTTACCAACCAATCCTAAAACACCAGATGAACTTGGTCGAGCTCTCAAACCATATCAAACAACGCTAAAATCACGAATCACCCTCCAATTCAAACTTAAAGAACTTGAAACTTCAAATTTTTACAACCGATGTCGAAACCTATCAAACCACGTTCGATTGACCCCAAATTTTGCACACAAGTCATATTCAACACTACGGACCTATTTCAACTTCCGGAATCGGATTGCGACCCCGATATAAAAAATTCCACTACCGGCCCAAAACTCCAAAAATTTGACTTTCGCCATTTCAAGCCTAAATAAGCTACGGATCTCCAAAACACAATTCGGACAGGCCACTAAGCCCAAAATCACCCAACGGAGCTAACGGAATCGACAGAACTCCATTCTGGAGTCGTCTTCATACAGTTCCGACTACGTTCCAAATCTTAAGACTTAAGCTCCCATTTAGGGACTAAGTGTCCCAATACAGTCCGAAACTCAAAACAAATCAACCCGTCAAGTCACAATAGTAGAAAAAAATACGGGAAAAGTAGTTAATTGGGGATCGGGGCTCTAACTCTTAAAACGACCAGCCGGGTCGTTACACATTTGCATCACGACCTGGAGATGTCCAAATTCCTCAAGCAAAGATGGGAGGTAGTAAAGCGATGATATCGCAAGGGAAAAAGGGAAGACGCTGATCGTGATAGGGCTCGACAACACATTTTTCCTAACCTCTGATGCATCAACCTGGCAAGTCACCTAAAATTCTCATCTACCAACCAAGGTGAGTTTCTATCATTCTTTGGTGTTAATTAAAGTTTGTTAGTACCATTATTAATAATATCCAGGCAATATTGGATTTGTTAGAATTCTTTAAATCTTTTAAGAACTCAAGAATTACTTGAAATGGAGATTTTCAAGAATTACTTTAAAGAGGTAAGTTCTATTACTTGAGATTCACGTATGTCACGATCCAACTCTTGCATTTAAGTTGCGGCGGGGCACCTAATGAGTTACTACCATTCGGCGAACCCTTTATCTAATACATGGCTGAAATCGTAGAATAAGAGAAGAAAAAACGATACTAAAATGGTCTCATACACATAATAACAGTGTGAAAGCATAAAATAAGTCTCAAAACATCCCATGGAACTCAAAAGATAGATCTAGTCATGGAGCACTAGAATTAGAATGCAATTGATACGACTTGCAGCTCGATGATAAAGTCATAAAAAGAAATAAAAGGATGGAAGCTGAAGCCGCCTCCATGAACTAGTGATGGCTCACCTCAACTGGATAGACATGTCAACTGGCTTGAGTCACTGGTCAACAGATGGATCTCTCTACTGGACCTGTGCAAGATTATCAACTCGTTCTCCCAGATTATCTCCGGGGTAAGTCTTTAAAATTTGTACTGATGTATACTTATATTATAAGCAAATTAGTATGAGCATAAAAGAAATATACAAGTAAAGAAACTGAATTGAGATCATGAATACAGGTAAAGAGTGTAAACATGATGTACTACACGTTGGAAGTCTGCTAAAGCTATTATGAAACCATGAATGTCACGACTCATATATCCACCTAATCGTGATGGCACTTAACGTAGTGCTAGGTAGGCCTAACATAGAATAAGGTAACTCAAGTGAAAGATCAATAATAACAAGAATAAAATAACTGAATTTTGTATAACTTCTCGAGGACTGGTAGTACAAGTCACGAGCGACTACAAATAAAATTACAATTTTAGTTTGAGGAAAGATACATCACCTATTTGAAATTTACATAAACAGAAATATAAATCCTAAACTACCTCGAACAAATGGTAGCTTGTATCTGAAGTGCTGATACGTCTTCAATACTAGGCCCACGAACTCCGTAGCTGCCCCTCGCCAAATATCTGCATGCAAGGTGTAGAAGTGTAGTATGAGTACATTTGACCTCATGTACTTAGTAAGTATTTTGACTAACCTCGATGAAGCATTAGCGAGGTTGTAACGACCCGACCGGTCGTTTCGAGAGTTATAGCCCCGTTCCCCCATTTCCTGCTTCTTTTGTGATCTACAGCTATATTATGATATACTGGGTTAGTTGGTTCGGGTCCAGAGTAGTTTCGGAATGAATTAAGACACATAGTTTCTTATTTGAAAGCCTAAGTTAAAAAAAGTTGATCGGATGTTGACTTATGTATAAACGACCTCGGATTTGAATTTTTATGGTTTCGTTAGCTCCGTTAGGTGATTTTGGACTTCGGAGCATGTACAGAATGTGATTTGGAGGTCCATGGTAGAATTATGCTTGAATTGGCGAAAGTTAGAATTTTTGTAATTTTGGCCGGCAGTGAAAATTTTGATATCAGGGTCGGATTGGATTTTCGGAAGTTGGAGTAGATTTGTGGTGTCATTTCAGATTTTTGTGCAAATTTGAGGTCATTCGGACGTGGTTTGGTAGGTTTCGTCATCGTTTGTGGAATTCGGAAGTTTAGAAGTTCTTAGGCTTGAATCCGAGTGTAATTTGGTGTTTTGATATTGTTTTGAGTGATTCAAAGTTTCGACTAAGTTCATATGATGTTATGGGATCTATCGGTATGTTTGGTTGTGGTCCCGAGAGCCTCGGGGTGATTCGGGTGGTTGTAGGCTTGATTGGAGTTGAGGAATTATAGCTGATGAAGTGCTGGTGCTGCTGATGTAACCGCACATGCGAGGTGGGAACCGCAGGTGCGAGGCCGCAAGAGCAAAGGAAGAGATGGAGGTGCGGCTAAGGAAGGCATGGGCTCAGACAGCAGGTGCGATGGAAATCCCGCATCTGCGGTGGGCGTAGATGCGTAGTTGGATCGCAGGTGTGGCTTGGTTCCCGCATCTGCGATGGACACTGATGCGGTCAAGAGATCGCAAGAGTGGAGCCAGAATTTTAATGAATTTCTGTAGAAGCGGAGCCTTATCCGCAGATACGGTTCCGCAGGTGCGGAACTAGGACCGCAGGTGCGGTTTTAGCTGGGCAAAAAATCCCAGCTAGAGGTTTTATTCTCCATTTTAAATTTTGGACTTGAGGAACTCGGGAGAGAGGCAATTTTTGAAGGATCTCAAGGGAGAACTTTGGGGTAAGTAATTCTAACCCATAATGGTATAAATTTCATGAATCCATGGCTTTATTCATCATCTAATTAGGGATTTGAGCTAGAAATTTGGGGATTTAGGGCTTGAGAATTGGAGAGTGGATTTTGGGGATTTGAGTGACCAAATGAGGTCGGATTTTGATAAATTTGGTATGGTAAGACTCGTGAGAAAATGGGTTTTGGGTTTTGTGACTTTTATCGGATTTCAAGACGTGGGCCCGGGGGCCAAGTTTGAGCCGATTTCAGATTTTTGGCTATAATTTGGTATTTTTCTTGTGGAATTGGTTCCTTTAGTCTATATTGATCGTATTGTATTGCTTGTGGCTAGATTCGGGACATTTAGAGGCCGATTTGATAGGCAAGGGCATTGCGGAGTAGGATTTTTGCTTGGTTTGAGGTAAGTAACGCTTCCATACTTGGTTCTGAGGGTTCGAACCCCGAACTACGTGTTATGTGATTAGTAGTAAGGTGACACACATGCCAAGTAAGGGCGTGAGGGTGTGCACCGTGAGAATTGTGGTCTAGGTGACTCCATGGCATCGTTTAGTGACTTTATCCTGTTGATATTCATGTTTTCACCATGTGATAAAGTAGTTGAGCTATAAATCATGCTAGATATCATGTTTAGGCTTGTTATGCTAGATATCATGCTTAGGCGTGTGCCGGTATTGTTTGGACCCTTAGCGGTCGTTTCTTGCTGTCATCACACTGGTTTCCATCTAATATTCCATACTCAGTCATGATCATGCATTTTTATATCATACCTCAGTCTCAATTATTTATGATAATCATATCATTGTTCCAGGTTGTTTCATGACATTGGGAGCCCGTGGTGAGACTGGAGAGGTTAATGACTGTGTGAGGCCGAGAGCCTGGTCATGAGTGACAGTTATGGGATCGGGTTGCACACCGCAGCAGTTATATTGATGAATATGATGGCGCTTGGGCTGCAGGAGCCCCTCCGGAGTTTGTAACACCCCCCAGTGAGCGCAGTTGATATTATTGAGGGATGGATCTTCCCTGGACATGGATCTTGTCTGAAGCATTGATTCCTGGAGATGGATCTTGTCCACAGGGCTGGATTGGCCTTCCTAGGTACTGAGTGACTGTTGTCAGTGATGTGTATATATTCCGGGATGGATCTTCCCTGGGTCGTATGAGCCATATACAATACCGAGTGGTTGAGTATTTGAGAGTGTGAGCACATGAGGATGATAGCATGGTGCATTCCATACGGCATGTGCATTGGCGTGTAGAGGTAGCACAGATATATTCTTTACACTGTTCGTATATGTTCTACTTTACTGTTTTGAACTGCCTATTAAATTGAAAGCATGCGTACGATTCTGCACAGTTATATCTGTTCTTATCTATATTGGTTGAGTTCGTCGCTACCTTTCAGTCCAAAGTTTGGACTTGTTACTTACTGAGTTGGTGTACTCACGTTACCCCCTACACCTCGTATGCAGATCCAGGCGATGCCGATTGTAGCGGCGCTTGCTGATCGAGGTTCTAGAGTTTGGAGGTTATCGAGGTAGCTGCATGGCATTCGCGGGCCTTGACTGTCCTTCCTTATCTTTGTCGTATTTTCAGTTTATATCTTTAGACACTGTTGTAGACTGTATTTTCTGATCTAGACACTCATGTATTCAGTGACACCCTGGTTTGGGGCTGAATTGTATCACTTTGGGAATTTCTTATGTTTCAAACAGTTTTCTTTAATTGTTAAATGCTTCCGTTAATTTTTTCTAACTTATTATTGTTGGTGTTGGGTTGTTGAGTTGAGGATGTCCTAGTTCCATGATAGGCTCCAACACGACGGCTATTTTTGGATCGTGAAAAGTTGGTATGAGAGCCTAGGTTACATAGGTCTCACAAGTCATGAGCGAGTTTAGTAGAATCTCGTGGATCGGTACGGAGACGTATGTACTTATCTTCGCTGCAGAACTGTTAGGAAATTTCACAATCTTGAATTATTATCATGCAAATCTGTTGATATTGGTAACTGAACTTCTGTTAATCTATTCTCTCACAGATGGTGAGGACACGTGCTACTGGGCCAGACGGACAGCCACCAGTGCCACCAGTCAGGGCCGCGAGAGGCTGAGGTTGCGGTCTAGGCCGTGGTAGGGGCAGAAGTGTAGCCCGCACAGCAGCTAGGGCAGCACCTACAGACCCACCAATTGCCTAGTTCAGGATCGGGTCCCAGTTGTGGATGCACCAGCGGGACCAGCTCAGGCACCAGTTGTGCCCTTCGTGATCCCAGTTCTTCAGGAGACTTTAGCTCAGATTCTGACCGTGTGCACCAGTCTTGCTTAGGCGGTCTCTGTTTTTACTGCAGCAACCACGTCCCAAGCCGGGGGAGGTACTCAGACTCCTGTCACCCGTACACCAGAGAAGATGGTATGGGGACTCCAGACACCAAGGACACCACCAGCCCAGCCGGTTGCACCTGCTAAGGATTATGTGGTTCCAGTCATACCGGATGATGAGCAGCGTAGATTGGAAAGGTTTGGGAGGCTCCAAACTGTAACTTTCAACGGTGCAGAGGGGGAGGATGCCCAGGGTTTCATAGAAAGTGTTAGAGGATTCTCCATACAGCAGGTATTCTGGAGACCAGTGGGGTCTCATTCACTACTTATCAGTTCACTGGAGCTGCCTTCACTTGGTGGGAGGCTTATGAGAGGTGTAGGCCGGTTGGTGCAGTGCTACTTACATGGCAGGAGTTTTCTGTTCTCTTCCTGGAGAAGTATGTGTCGCGGTCTCACAAAGAGGAGTTGCACAGACAGTTCGAGCAGTTGCGTCAGGATGGTATGACGGGATGCAGTACGAGATGAGATTTTTTGAGTTGGCCTGTCATGTTATTTGGTTGGTTCCCACGGGCAGGGAAAGGATCATGAGGTTCGTTGATGGCCTCACATACCATCTGTGGATACTTATGACTAGAGAGAGGATGACCGATGCTACTTTTGAGGAGGTTGTTGACATTGCTCGAGAGATAGATCTCACGAGTCGTGACAAGTTGGTATCAGAGCCTAGGTTACATAGGTCTCACGAGTCATGAGCGGGTTTAGTAGAGTCTTGCGGATCGGTATGGAGACGTCTGTACATATCTTCGAGCGGCTGTAGAACCCTTAAGAAAACTTCACTTTCTTGAATTCTTGTCGTGCTTCTTTTGATTCTGGTAGCTAAATTTCTATTCTTCTATTCTCTCACAGATGGTGAGGACACGTATTACTGGGTAGGACGGACATCCACCAGTACCACTAGCCATGGCTGCGAAAGGCCGAGGTCGCTATAGAGGTCGCGGTAGGGGCAGAGGTGTAGCTCGCACAGCAGCTAAGGCAGCACCTGCAAATCCACTAGTTGCCCCAGTTCAGGATCAGGTCCTAGTTGTGGATGCACCAGCGGGTCCAGCTCAGGCACTAGCTGTGCCCATTGTGATTCCAGGCCTTCAGGAGGCCTTGGCTCATATTTTGACCGTATGCACCAGTCTTGCTCAGGCAATCTTTGCTCCAGTCACAACAGCCGCTTCTCAGGCCAGGGGAGGCACTTAGACTCCCGCCGCCCGTACACCCGAGCAGGTGATGGTGGGACTCCAGACACCGGGGACACTACCAGCCCAGCCGGTAGCAGTTGCTCAGGCCCATGTGGTTCCTGTTATGATTGATTATGAGCAACGGAGACTAGAGAGGTTTGGCAGACTTCAGCCTCCATCCTTCAGCGGGGCAGAGTCGGAGGATGCCCAGGGTTTCTTGGACAGATGTCAGAGGATCGTTCGTACAACAGGTATTCTAGAGACTATTGGGGTCTTGTTCACTACTTTTCAGTTTACTGGAGCTGCCCTTACCTGGTAGGAGGCATATGAGAAGCGTAGGCCAGTTGGTGCAGTGCCACTTACGTGGCAGGAGTTCTCCGTTCTCTTCTTGGAGAAGTATGTGTCGCAGTCTTGCAAAGAGGAGCTGCGTAGGCAATTCGAGAGGTTGCGTCAAGATGATATGACTATGACGCAGTACGAGATGAGGTTTTATGAGATGGCCCGTCATACGATTTGGCTAATTCCCACTGATAGGGAGAGGATCAGGAGGTTCATTGATGGCCTCACATTTTAGCTGCGGTTGTTTATGACTAGAGAGAGAGAGAGTGTGTCTGGTGCTACTTTTGATGAGGTTGTTGACATTTCTCGGAGATAGAGTCGGTCCGCAGTTAGGAGCGGGTTAAGAGGGATGCAAAGAGGTCTCGTGGTTTAGGTAGCTTTGGTGATGTTCCTTCTGGGGGCCAGTTTCATCACGGCAGAGGTCGTCCTTTCAGGCATGCTCAAATGGCCCGCCCAGTTCATCGTGGTGCAGCATCTGGCCATGGTTCTCAGCAGGGCCACTCATCTCTCTGTGCCTTCCAGCTCAGAGTTCGTCTCATGCACCATCAGCTCAGGGTTCATCTATGTCGGGGCCTTCTAGTGGGTATCCCGGTGCTCGGGGCTCCCTTTAGTCCCCACCACCATTTGCAGGGAGAGATTGCTTTAAGTGTGGAGATTTGGGTCATATCAAGAGGTACTTTCCACGCCTTACGGGAAGTTCATCACAGTAGAGGAGTTAGCCTTTGACTTCAGCACCAGTTACTTCACCACCCGCCCAGTCGGCTCGGGGTGGAGGTCAGTCAGCTAGGGGTCGCAGGGGGAGGCCGATCAGGTGGCGGTCAGGCCCGTTTCTATGAACTCCCTACCGGACCAGATGCCATTGCTTCAGACACAATGATCACAGGTATTATCTTTGTATGTCATCGAGATGCTTCTGTGTTATTTGACCCTGGTTCCACTATTCATATATGTTGTTCTATTTTGCTCATTATCTTGACATGCCCCATGAGTCTCTGGTTTCATCTGTTCGTGTATCTACACCGATGGGCGATACTATTATTGTGGACCGTGTATACCGGTCGTGTGTAGTGACTATTGGGGGATTAGAGACTAGAGTTGATTTGTTGCTGCTTAGTATGGTTGACTTTGATGTGATATTGGGCCTAGATTGGTTGTCTCCGTGTCATGCTATTCTGGAATGTCACGCTAAGACGGTGACATTGGCTATGTCGGGGTTTCCACAGATTGAGTGGCGAGGTTCATTGGACTATATTCCCAGTAGAGTGATTTCATTTTTGAAGGCCCAGCTGGTGGTTGGAAAGGGGTGTCTTTCTTATTCGGCCTTTGTGAGGGATGTCACTGCAGAGACTCCTACTATTTATTCAGTTCCGGTGGTGCGAGATTTTCTGGATGTGTTTCCTGCAGACCTCCCGGGTATGCCACAGGACAGGGACATTGACTTCGGTATCGATTTAGTGCCGGGCACTCAGCCCATTTCTATTCCACCGTATCGTATGGCATCGGTGGAGTAAAAGGAATTGAAGGAGCAGCTTCAGGAGCTCCTCGATAAGGGGTTTATTCGTCCTTGTGTGTCACCTTGGGGTGCACCAGTTCTATTTGTGAAGAAGAAAGATGGAACTATAAGAATGTGCATTGGTTACAGGAAGATGAACAAAGTCACCATCAAGAACAAGTATCCTTTTTCTCGTATTGATGATTTATTTGACCAGCTTCGGGGAGCGAGGGTGTTCTCTAAGATCGACTTGAAGTTAGGGTATCACCAGTAGAAGATTAGGGACTCGGACATTCTTAAGACAGCTTTCAAGACCCGATATGGTCATTATGAGTTCCTTGTGATGTCTTTTGGGCTGACCAACACCCCGGCAGCGTTCATGCATTTAATGAACAACATATTTTAGCCTTATCTCGACTCGTTAGTTATTGTATTCATTGATGATATACTGGTGTACTCTCGTAGCCAGGAGGAGCACGCTGAGCATTTGAGGGTTGTATTGCAGCGGTTGAGGGAGGAGAAACTTTATGCCAAGATCTCCAAGTGTAAGTTTTGGCTCAGTTCAGTGGCATTTTTGAGGCACGTGGTGTCCAGTGAGGGTATTCAGGTTGATCCGAAGAAGATAGAGGCGGTTCAGAGTTGGCCCAGACCGTCCTTAGCCACAAAGATTCGGAGCTTTCTTGGATTGGCTGGTTGTTACCGCCGGTTCGTTTTGGGGTTTCTCATCTATTGCATCGCCCTTGACCAAATTGACCCAA
The DNA here is from genome assembly GCF_001879085.1 of Nicotiana attenuata. Classification (NCBI taxonomy): domain Eukaryota; kingdom Viridiplantae; phylum Streptophyta; class Magnoliopsida; order Solanales; family Solanaceae; genus Nicotiana; species Nicotiana attenuata. The sequence goes on along the minus strand of NW_017672064.1, from coordinate 115,552 downwards.
AAGGGTGCTCGTTTCAGGTGGTCGGATGAGTGTGAGGCGAGCTTTCAGAAGCTCAAGACTACCTTGACCACAGCTCCAGTGTTAGTTCTGCCATTATCTTCTAGTTCTTATACCGTATATTGTAATGCTTCTCGGGTTGGCATTGGGTGTGTTTGATGCAGGAGGGTAGAGTCATTGCTTGTTCTTCGCGTCAGTTGAAGCCTCATGAGAAGAACTACCATTTTCATGATTTAGAGTTGGTTGCCATTGTTCGTGCGTTGAAGATTTGGAGGCATTATCTATATGGTGTGTCCTGTGAGGTGTTTACAAATCATCGTATCCTCCAGCACTTGCTCAAGCAGAAGGATCTCAATTTTAGGCAGCGGAGATGGTTGGAGCTGCTAAAGGACTATGACATTACCATTTTGTACCATCCGGGAAAGGCCAATGTGGTGGCCGATGCCTTGAGTAGAAAGGCAGTGAGTATGGGTAGTCTTGAATTCCTTACTGTTGGTGAGAGACCCCCAGTTGATGTTTAGACCTTGGCCAATCGGTTTGTGAGATTGGATATTTCGAAGCACAGTCTGGTCCTAGCTTGTGTGGTTTCTCGGTCTTCCTTATTCGATTGCATCAGAGAGCGCTAGTATGATGATGTTCATTTGCTTGTCCTCAAGAATAGAGTTCAGCACAGTGATGCAATTGATGTGACTATTGATGATGATGTGGTATTGAGGATGCAGGGCCGGATATGTGTGCCCAATGTGGATGGGCTACGGGAGTTAATTCTTGAGGAGGCCCATAGTTCGCGGTATTCCATCCATTCAGGTGCTGCGAAGATGTATCGGGATTTGAGGCAACACTATTGGTGGAGGAGGATGAAGAATGATATAGTTTGGTTTGTAGCTCGGTGTCTCAAGTGTCAGTAGGTGAAATATGAGCATCAGAGATTGGGTGGCTTGCTTCAAAAAATAGAGATTCCATAGTGGAAGTGGGAGCGGATCACCATAGATTTCGTAGTTGGGCTCCCATAGACTTCGAGGAAGTTCGATGCTATTTGGGTGATTATGGATCGGCTGACCAAGTCCGCGCCTTCATTCCTGTGAGTATTACCTATTCTTCAGAGCGATTGTCTGAGATTTACATCAGAAAGATTGTTCGCCTTCATGGGGTGCTAGTGTCCATGATTTCAGACAGAGGCACGCAGTTTACATCGCAGTTTTGGAGGGCCGTGCAGCGAGAGCTGGGCACTCAGGTTGAGTAGAGCAACAACATTTCACCCTCAGACGGACGGCCAGTCCGAGCGCACTATTCAAATATTGGAGGACATGCTACGCACTTGTGTCATTGATTTTGGGGCTTCATGGGACCAGTTTCTGCCACTCGCGGAGTTTGCTTATAACAACAGTTATAAGTCGAGTATTCAGATGGCTCCATATGAGGCTCTATATGGGAGGCGGTGTAGATCTCCAGCGGGTTGATTTGAGCCAGGCAAGGTTAGGCTTTGGGTACAGACTTGGTTCAGGATGCATTAGACAAGGTGAAATGTATTCAGGAGCGGCTTCATACGGCGCAGTCAAGACAAAAGAGTTATGTCGACAGAAAGGTCCGTGATGTGTCTTACATGGTTGGGGAGAAGGTATTGCTGAAGGTTTCACCCATGAAGGGTGTTATGAGATTTGGAAAGAAGGGCAAGTTGAGCCCTCCGTTTATTCCATTTGAGGTGCTTCGGAGGATTGGGGAGGTGGCCTATGAGTTGGCTTTACCACCTAGCTTATCAAGTGTGCATCCAGTATTCATGTTTCTCTGCTTCGAAAGTATATCGGCGATCCATCTCATGTTTTGGATTTCAGCACAGTTCAGTTGGAGGGTGACTTGACTTATGATGTGAAGTCGGTGGCTATTTTGGGGCGTCAGGTTCGAAAGTTGATGTCAAAGGATAAGCTTCGGTGAAGGTACAGTGGAGAGGTCAGCCCGTGGAGAAGGCTACTAGGGAGACCGAGCTGGATATGCGGAGCAGATATCTGCACCTATTTGAGGTTCCGGGTATGTTTCTAGACCCGTTCGAGGACGAACCTTTGTTTAAGAGGGGGAGGATGTAATGACCCGGCCAGTCGTTTCGAGAGTTATAGCCCCATTCCCCCATTTCCTGCTTCTTTTGTGTTCTATAGCTATATTATGATATACCATGTTAGTTGGTTCGGGTCCGGAGTGGTTTCGGAGTGAATTGAGACACATAGTCTCTTATTTGAAAGCTTAAGTTGGAAAAGTTGACCAGATGTTGACTTATGTGTAAATGACCTCGTATTTGAATTTTGATGGTTCCGTTAGCTCTTTTAGGTAACTTTGGACTTAGGAACGCATCCGGAATGTGATTTGGAGGTCTGTGGTAGAATTATACTTGAATTGGCGAAACTTAGAATTTTGGCGATTTTGGGCGGCAGTGGAAATTTTGATATCGGGGTCGGATTGGATTTCCGAAAGTTGGAGTAGATTCGTGGTGTCATTTCTGACTTGTGTGCAATATTTGAGGTCATTCGGGTGTGGTTTGGTATATTTTGGCATCGTTTGTGGAATTCGAAAGTTAAAAAGTTCTTAGGCTTAAATCCGAGTGTATTTTGGCATTTTGATGTTGTTTTGAGTGATTCGAAGGTTTGACTAAGTTTGAATGATGTTACGGGATCTGTCGGTATGTTTGGTTGTAGTCCTGAGGGCCTCGGGGTGATTTCGGGTGGTTGACGACTTGATTGGAGTTGGGGAATTGAAGCTGAAGTGCTGCTGCTGCTGGTATAACCGCACCTGCGGGGTGGGAACCGCAAGTGCGAGGCCACAAGAGCGAAGGAAGAGCCACAGGTGCGGCTAAGGAAAGCCTGGGCTCAGACCGCAGGTGCGATGGAAATCCCGCATCTGCGGTGGTCGCAGAAGCGGATTGATCCGCAGAAGCGGATTGAGAGGCGCAGATGCGCAGTTGGATCGCAGGTGCAGCTTGGTTCCCACATCTATGATGGATGCAGATGCCGTCAGGAGATCGCAGGAGAGGAGCTAATCATTTAATGAATTTCCGCAAAAGCGGAGCCCTGTCCACAGATGCGCTTCCGCAGGTGCGGAACTAGGACCGCAGGTGCGGTTTTTGTTGGGCAGAAAATCCCAGCTCGAGGTTTTGTTCTCCATTTTCAATTTTGGACTTGAGGAACTCGGGAAAGAGGCGATTTTTCGAAGGATTTCAAGGGAGAACTTTGGGGTAGGTAATTCTAACCCATATTGGTATAAATTTCGTGAATCTATGGCTTTATTCATCATCTAATTAGGGATTTGAGCAAGAAATTTGGGGATTTAAGCCTTGAGAATTGAAGAGTGGATTTTGGGGATTTGAGTGACCAAATGAGGTCGGATTTTTATAAATTTGGTATGGTTCGACTCGTGAGTGAATGGGCTTTCGGGTTTTGTGACTTTTATCGGATTTCAAGACGTAGGCCCGGGGGCCGGGTTTGAGTCCATTTTGGATTTTTGGCTATAATTTGGTATTTTCTTGTTGAATTGGCTCCTTTAGCCTATATTGATTGTATTGTATTGCTTGTTGCTAGATTCGGGACATTTGGAGGCCGATTTGAGAGGCAAGGGCATTGCGGAGTAGGATTTTTGCTTGGTTTGAGGTAAGTAATGCTTCCAAACTTGGTTCTGAGGGTTCGAACCCCGAACTACGTGTTATGTGATTAGTAGTGAGGTGATGCACATGCCATGTGACGAGTGTGCGGGTGTGCACCGTGAGAATTGTAGTCTGGGTGACTCCATGGCACCGTTTAGTGATTCTATCCTGTTGATATTCATGTTTTCACCATGTGATAAGGTAGTTTAGCTGTAAATCATGCTAGATATCATGTTTAGGCTTGTGCCGGTATTGTTTGGACCCTTAGCGGTCGTTTCTTGCTGTCATCTCACTGGTTTCCATCTAATATTCCATACACAGTCATGATCATGTATTTTTATATCATACCTCAGTCTCAGTTATTTATTGATTATCATATCATTGTTCCGGTTTATTTCGTGACATTGGGAGCCTGTGGTGAGACTGGAGAGGTTAATGACTGAGTGAGGCCGAGAGCCTAGTTATGAGTGATAGCTATGGGTTCGGGTTGCACGCCGCAGCGGTTATATTGATGATTATGATGGCGCTTGGGCTGCAGGAGCCCCTCCGGAGTCTGTAACACACCGCAGTGAGCGCAGTTGATATTATTGAGGGATGGATCTTCCTTGGACATGGATCTTGTCCGAAGCATTGATTCCTGGAGATGGATCTTCTCCACATGGCTGGGTTGGCCTTCCTCGGTACTGAGTTACTGTTGTCAGTGATGTGTATATATTCCGGGATGGATCTTCCCTGGGCCGTATGAGCCATATACAGTACCGAGTGGTTGATTATTTGGTAGTGTGAGCACATGAGGCTGATAGCATGGTGCATTCCATACAGCATGTGCATTGGCGTGTGAGGCAGCAGAGATATATTCTTTACACTGTTCGTATTTGTTCTACTTTACTGTTTTGAACTGCCTATTAAATTAAAAGCATGCCTTCGATTCTGGACAATTATATATGATCTTATCTATATTGGTTGAGTTCGTCACTACCTTTCAGTCCAAAGTTTGGACTTGTTACTTACTGAGTTGGTGTACTCACATTACCCCCTGTACCTCGTGTGCAGATCCAGGCGATACCGGTCGTAGCGGCGGTTGCTGATCGAGGTTCTAGAGTTCGAAAGTTATCGAGGTAGCTACATGGCATTCGCGGGCCTTAACTCTCCTTCCTTATCTTTGTTGTATTTTCAGTTTATATCTTTGGACACTGTTGTAGACTGTATTTTCTGATCTAGACGCTCATGTACTCAGTGACACCCTAGTTTTGGGCTGAATTGTAAACTTTGGGAATTTCTTATGTTTCAAACAGTTTTCTTTAATTGTTAAATGCTTCCGTTAATGTTTTCAAACTTACTGTTGTTGGTGTTGGGTTGTTGAGTTGAGGCTATCCTAGTTCCACGATAGGCGCCATCACGACGGCTGTTTTTGGGTCGTGACAGAGGTTTTTCTTATACGGAAGATACTCACTAATATAACATATTCAATTTTATTTGCAATAAAAAAATACTAGAAATAACAAAGAAGAGTACAAGAACAAATATATGAAATAGTAAATGATCACTAAAAGAAATCGCGGTTTGTGTCCTCAATATCACAACCCATACTTTTCTTTAAGGGACAACCACCAAAAAACATAGTAAATCTATGAATCTTCATAGTATGAGGAATGTGTTCAAGATATCAAGTTAAATGGCACGGAAACACCCTTCGTGCATTCATCTCACCATTACCAAATATAGAATGTATGTCAAATCAATTGGCACGACAACACCCTTCGTGTGTTTATCGCATCCTCACCAAGTATATGTATAACAGTACCAGCCAGGTAAAAGAAATGCCAATAACAATAATAGTAAAATAAAAAATACATAGGTAGCAATTTCAAGCAAGGTAGACCATACGGAAAACGGTAACAGACAGGGTGGGAAACACAGAAGTAATGATAGCAATTAAGGTAGGAGAATAAAACTTAAATATCTAGTAGAGTAAGAAAGTTTAGATGAGAGCACAAAAATGAGGTAAGGCATAGGCGTAAATATAACAAAAGGATGGAAAGTGTGATTGTGACCTGATAAACATATATAAAGCATGGATAAAACAATAACAATTAAGGTAGGAGGCACAGACGTGACAACAATAACAAGTTACATAGAAAGCATAGGTGCAGCAATGACAACTTGGAATAAAGACATAAATGTATATGCAATGGCACGGCATCACCCTTCGTGCTTTACACTCTTCCACACATGATAATGTAAACCACTGATACGGCATTATCATTCGTGTGTAATAATGGATATGAAATGGCACAGCATCACCCTTCGTGATTTACACTCTTCCTCACATGATAATGTATATGCAATGGCACGACATCGTCCTTCTTGCTTTACACTCTTTCTCACATGATAATGTATATGCAATGACACGATATCACCCTTCATGATTTATACTCTTCTTCACCAAGCACATGCAAATCAATGAAAAGTAACTTAGAAAACATGGATAGCATCAAGAAGAGTGGCTAAGCAAATACACAACGTGAACATCAATCACAGCTCTCGAACCAATAAACAATTCAATAGACCTCAAGAACCCTATTGTTCATGTAGCAACCCCTTTCGGGGGGGGGGGGGGTGCTACTTACGAAATAAATCTAACTTACTATTTACAATATGTGAGCACGTGATTTTTGCCTCGCATGATTTACTCCTACAGGATTCTTAAAATTAGGATTTTTCCTTTAATTATTTGATTTTTAGGAATTAATTGCATAATTTTTGTGTTTGTTTGCGTTTTTGTGTGCATGTTTAATTTATATAATTCATAAAAAATACAAAAATAGTGCATTTGCATTTAGGACCTAATTTTCTAATTTTTAAGATAATTAGTTATTTAATATTACAAAAAAATGAAAGAAAATAACAAAAATAGGTCTCTTTGCATTTTTACTTTTAATTCTTCGAATTCATTACATTTTTTCTTTCAATTTGGGACTTAACTAATTTTTGTAAATGTTATGAGGTTCAATTAGTTTATATTGTTAATTAATTAAGTTTTAAGGTTTAATTTTAGTTTTGTTTTAATTTGAAAAGAAAAAGATAAAAAGGAAATAAAAGGAAAAGTTTAAATTTGGGCCAGTCTTTGATTTAATGCCCCAGCCCAAACCAAATTCCCCCTTAAACCCGTCCAAAAACCACCTGACCCAGCCCAAACCCGCATCAAAACCCGGTCTCCCCACCTAATAACCAAAACGACCCCGTTTTGGCCCCTAGTTAATCTCAACCGTCGAGGTTTGTAGATCTAACGGATGAGAACTAGGGGATCACTTACTATTTAACTGTCCAAATGCGACCCCCCCCTCCCCCGATCTCTCTTCTCCTCCTCACATCAGAGACCAATCCCCTCCCCTGTAACGCCGCCCTAAGACCACCGCACGCCGCCTACCGGAAATCGTCTCCGCCGGCGGCGAGTGTCCAAATCACCCCAAATCATTGTTGTTGATTCCTGTCCTTGCTTGTTGATTGTTGACCTCACTCTTCTTATTCATTTATTTCTGTTCCAGGTACACACTTCTGAACTTGAAACCATGTATGAAGTTTTGACTTGCTGAATGAAATGAAAATGGCTTCAACATGTCTTGGCTTTTAGCTTAATGCCATTGTTTCCATATCACATGATTTTTTCTGATTTGTTTAGTATAATGAATGTTTATTATGATGGCTGTAATTAATAGGGTTCTGACATGAAATTGAGTGTAATAGTTCTTACTTGATCAGTTGTAAAGATTTTAGAGTTTTTGTTATTATTGTTTCTAATTGGATTGGATAGGACATTCAGGTGGATGGTGCTAATTAAACAGTCCTGTATTTTATTTATGAAGTCTACTGCATCTGATCTCTCATTACTTTTTTATTAAGAGTTGATCTCAAGTCAGTTTTGTTGGGTTAAGTATATAGGCTATTTGCTAGAGGGTAACAATTGGTAACTGCAGTTTGTAAAGTTCAATTAAATGGTGTTTTATTTGATCATTTCATGTGATAAGTTTTCTGTTTATAGAGAGCGATCATTGGGATTATGGCTTTACAATGGCCAATCAGTCCTAAGTATTCTTGCTTGAACTGTTTGGTACCAGCTTTAGGAGTTGTCCAATAAGTTGGAGAAATCAGATTGTTTTCTGAAGGATAAATCAATAGCGTGCATATTTATTTAATGTTTCAACAGTCATGACTCATAGTTTTGTCGAGGTATTTGTAATTAAAATTGAAATTAAAGGGTTGGCGTGTGAGTTGAATTGCAGATTCGAGCTAAGGATCTTGTCCTTATTGGAAGCTATCCTTGTTCGAATTTGGGCTCATTCTCAGGCCCAGGCATGTTTAAAATGAATCTGATTTTGGCTTAGTTAATTTGTGTCAAAGGGTTTTAAATCAGAATTCAAGTCTTTTAATTAGACATCATGTTTATGTGTTGGTATCAATTTGTGTTTGCATTATTATGTTTTGGGTATGGATCAGTTGGATCACAAGAACTAGGCCAAGCGCTGGCCCAGTCATAACCATTGTCTTGATTCGAAGTCTGGGCCTAATCTTGGGCCCAAGCCTGACCGTCCCTTTCAAATGGGATCCAGGTTGTTCTCCTCTTGTTGGGCTGCTGGCTNTGTAATAGACTTGAAGTTTTGTTAAATGGAGATGTTATTTGAAGCTGAATTTCCTTTCTCCTTTTTACTGTTTCATATTCTATAGTTAGATTTCAAGCAATAGATGTTAGCTAGGGTCTCTTCCTTTGAATTTGGGTGTGTAAAAATGATTGGATGTGGTATTTTGGATCTGTATTGATAAGTAAACAATGGACTCTATTTATTCATCTTCATGTTTGATGTTGTGTGGATTTGAATCTGTTTAAGTTTAACAACTCAGACTGTTTGGACTGTTAGATGTGTTGCTACGATTCAGAATCTGTTTAAGTTTAATAACAACAAATAGCATTGTTTTAGTTTAATTGTTTTAGGTTGATATATCTTTGAAGTTTACTTGATTTTAGCTGCAATCAATTGATGCTTTTATATAATCTGTGTTTTAGTTTAGCTAAAAAAGGGAAGTGCTATTGGTTGCTGTATGAAGTTCTGTCCATACGAGTTTGTTTAAGACTGCCTATTGATAAGCACAAAAAATGATTTCTAAAGTCATATGTCATGTGGTTCTTAAGAAGTAAATCCTTAATTGCTCTATTTTTCAAAGTCATGGCATGGTTTGTGTGTTTCTGCATATGGTATCCCTGGAATTAGCCATTTGAATCCAGCTTGAAATTTTGTGTTTAATTAGCAATATCGTTGGGTTTAAATTATCTTGGATGTTTTTTGTATGGCTAAATGGGTAGCAGGATTCAGTATTAAGAGTCTTTTATTCTATTCTTTGTTGAATGTCGTTGGTTGATGGCTTTAGAGACTCAATTTTGAGTCCCCGCACTCAGACATATTGAGGAGCTGAAATTGGGCTCAACTTTGGGCCCAAAACTGGACAGTTCCATCCACTTGGAATTTGAACCATTCTCTTCTCTATTGGGCCGTCTTCACGATTGGAGATGGGTCAACCCCTTTGCCCAATTGCTCCTAGGCTCGCATAAGTCCCCAGTTAGTTTCTTCTTGAAATAAACAATTCTTTGATTTTAGCATTCATCAATTAGACTATTAATAATTGAGGTGAGCCATATTTAGATGACACCAAATAGTTATGGCCCTCCTGAATTTTAGTTAGGACATCCTTTAAAATGGAATTGAGCTGCGTCGTGCCAAATAAAATCATAAATGCGTGGCCCTTTTTTAATTATTTCCTTTTTAAAATACTTAGAATTCGAGGCGTGCATTTAGCAAATTTTCATGGCCCTCGCAAAGTTAACAACGCGTTAGATGCTTTAGGCGCGTTATTTAATAATACTACCTTCCTAAACTGGGGTGTGCATTTCATGTGACCCAACAAATCCTAAAACATTGAATAAAATATGTTTCGGATTGCGGGTGCATTTCATGTGACGCTTATCCAAAGTCATGTTTTAGACGACGTTCAATCTTCCTTAAAATTAATTAAAAGCGGTAAATAATTTAAAATTGCACCATAGGTGTGAACATGTATTAAAATCAGATAATAGACCAATTGTAGTAGTTTAAGCGACCGTGCTAGAACCACGGAATCTGGGGATGCCTAACACCTTCCCCCGGGTTAACAGAATTCCATAATCAGAATTTCTGGTTCGCAGACTTCAAAAGGAAAGTCGAAGTTTTCCTCGATTTGGGATTTAAAATAAACCGGTGACTTGGGACACCAGAAAACAAACCATCCCAAGTGGCGACTCTGAATAAAATTGAATAAATAATCCCATTTCGAATAATGTCACTTAAATTGGAAAAACTCCCTTATATCATCCTTTGGGGTGGTGTGTAAAAAAGGAGGTGTGACAGCTCTGGCGACTCCGCTGGGGATACAAACCCAGAACTTCGGTTCAGGGTTTAAGAATTCGAGCTTAGAATAACTGTTATGATTGGCTTTATCTGATTTTCCTACATGTTTCATCCTAATGTGCTAAATGCTTTTACCGCTTTGATATTTGGTGAATTGTATATATAAACTGCTACGAAACCCTTCCTCTCTCTGAGTCTTCTACATCATGGAGAAGGGTGCACTTCGTGTGACTTCTCTTCTGTTTAGAGTCTTATCCCATTTTAGAACGAGGTTCGGACAAGTTGCTAAGCGGGCGAAGCTTCTGTATTCCCGGTACGCTGCCCCCCCCCCCGGCTCGAGTTGTCCGCTCGGGTAAGCCAGGTCTAGAACAATAAACCCAGGTTTTAAACCTAGTATATCAAAGCCCCATGTCGGATCCCTAGTAGGAACGTTTGTTTGCATCACGTGCATTTGACTTAGGAGACTCAACACAGGGGTTGGGTCTGTCTATGACAGGTGTCCCTGAAATGAAAAGACCATCCTGATGCATCCTACTTGCTACTTGTGAATTTATTTGCTTCGGATTTGCATGTTGACCGGCTTGGGAATAATGGGAGAGAGTTGAAAAAGAGAATAGAAATATTAGGGTTGAGGTAACCACCTGTTTTGAAAAACCAATACCCAAATGGTACTGAAACTCTGCCGAATTTTTGAAAATAAAAAGAAAGGTTTTGGTTTCAAAAATAGTTGGTTTTGTCAAGTCTGCCCGAACTACGCCAGTGCGATTCTCACCGGATGTGGGATACGTAGGCAACCCCCATCGGGTCCAACTTCCCTTTTTGCAAAAAATAGCCCAAAAACAACAAAATTTTAATTTTTGTCACAAATAAGTAGGGTGATGCCATTCTTGTTTAAAAATAAGCCGAATGTCCCCAAAAGGGCGCCGGAAGGCTGTTTTTGCAAGAACGGCCACCGTGGGTCATTTTTAACGGTTAGCGGGCACAGCCTTAAAATCTTCTTCCCCGAAGTGCTAAAAGGTCGTATCTACAAAGCCGAGTTTTTGTTTTGATATGAAAATTTTGAAAAAAATGGTGTTACTTTTTCTTTTAGGTCAAAATGAGTTATTAAATCACCTTAATAAATGTGCAGGATAAGCACAAATGAAATTGAACCCTTCACAGTCCTTAAAGAGATCCCCTTAAAGCTCCACATGTGGTGGAATGATCTAGGAAAAGGCAGTAGAGAAATAGTGGTAAAGGTTCTGGGAGGCCTCGTCGGACTATTGAACGTCAAGCCAAGGTTGGACATAATTGAAGCTTTAATACCTTTTTGCGACCCGACTCGCAATGTGTTTCGTTTCTCTGACTTTGAGCTCACACCTACATTGGAGGAAGTTGCGGGTTATGCGGGCCTTAATGGAAACCTTAGAAGTCGATATCCATTGTCACCAAGACCGGTATCTCCCCACAGATTTCTGGATTTGCTGAGTATTAGTCGGGATGTTCAGGATGGAAATTTATCTGAAGGGTATTGCACGCTCCAGTTCTTGTATCATCGATATGGTAACCCCCGCGGTTTTGAAGAGCCGAACACTGGTCTAACCCATGCCGGAAATAAAGACAAACGGGAGGCAAGGCGGGGTTTAGCTTTTATGGTAGCCTTCCTGGGTGTTGTAGTTTGTCCACGAAAAGATGGTAATATAGAGATAGGTCTCGCGGGAATGATCGATATTGCAATCAAGAAAGCCAACAGCACTGTGGTTCCTCTGATCTTATCTGAAATCTACCGAGCCTTGACTATCTGTCGGGAAGGGGGAAAGTTCTTCCAAGGCTGCAATCTGTTATTACAATTATGGATGCAGGAACATCTCTGCCACCGGGTTGGATATATGAATTATGGTATGACCGGTTTAAGTTGCATTGAAGAATTTGAAAGCCGAGTAGTGGGTATTGAAATTTGAGATCCTTGACTGCCGATAAAACTGAGTGGGCATTCAGATGGCTTCCTGTTACCGAAGCAGTGTACACATCAGCTGAAGTGTGTTATATCCTCTTGATGGGCATCCGGAGCATCCAGCCTTATGCTCCCTACAGGGTTTTGCGCCAATTAGGAATATTTCAAACCGTCCCCAATGATGAAGATCTGAGTAAACATGTCATTGAACTGGGCCCAAAAGTCGCATTTCCAGAAGGAAAAATTCGCCAAGTGTGGAATGAATGTAGGTTTCTTGAACCTAAGACCATAGTGCGAGACCGAGCTAGAGGTGAAGTGGACCCTAAGTACATTGTCTGGTTTGGCAAAAGATTCCAGATTCCTGAAAGGCGCGCGAAGAGACCCCATGTCCAATAGTTCATCGATGGGGCACAAGTGTAATGGGACTGGTTGACCAAAGAGAATGAGTACAGGGCCAAAATAAGCCAATTGGAAAGGCAAGTCATGGAGCTTCAGTTTGAAAATGGTGTTCAAGCCGCCGCAGACGAGGGAGAAAAGAAAAGACTAACCCATGAAAATGAGGCCTCAAGGCTCAGATCCGAAAGATGAAAATAGCTGCCAGCAATCCGGAAAGAAGTCGGGCTGATGAAAGACTTATAAGCGGTCTAAAAAAGAAAGTCCTCGAGTGTCAAGAAGACCTGGAAAAGTCTTAAGACGGTCTAGCAAAAATCCGGGCACAATGGACAAAGAAGGCAGAAGAACGGGCACAATTTCTGCAACAAATGAAGAGGAACTATGAAGGGACCATCACTAACCTAAGAAGGAAGGTAACTACTCTTGAGGATGAGGCAGCCAAGCAGGCTAAAGATTTCAAGGCTGATAGGGAGCACTGCTATAATCCGATGGCTCAAATGGAGGAAGAAATACAGCAATTGCAAAATCAACACTTTCATGACTCCCAAGTGTTAGAAGCCCGGAACCAGCAAATAGGGCGGTTGCTTCAAGAAAAAGGAAGAATTAGAGAAAGGATCAAAACCATCGCTGACTACATTACCGTGAAGTGCCAAGCGTGCGAGGACATGACTCGTACCACCTTTTTTGCTACAGTGATGACTTTCGTCTGCCAAGTTATGAGTGATTTGGTAGCGACTACAAGGGGTACGTCGCGACATAGGCCACGGCGAGCCGAATGATGCCCGCGGGCCACCGCGTAGTAGACGTACGTAGTAGTTACTTCGTAGTTTTCTTA
>NW_017672064.1:82274-101962 GCF_001879085.1 Nicotiana attenuata | reverse complement strand
CAGAATCGGCAGCTGACCGAGAGAACAGATCCGTTTTTACTCGGGTTATGGAAATGTGGGACGCTTGGGCAAATGAAAGAGAGCTGCCAAGCACAATCCTGTGATTCCCCGAACTTCTTACTAGAGCAAGTGGTACCTTCACTGTTCCGATCAGTCACCCAAATACACCACTAGGACACCCGACTATCTCAGCTTATTTTGTGGGAACACCTTCTGAGGTTCGCCCCCAGGTGTTAATGTCTGGTGCAGCTTCAAATATCTTCACCGCTACCCCATGCTCGGCCACAGCACAGCCTACTCTACTTAGGCCCAGTTTTGACCCCTCAGCTTTCACCTTCCAAACACCCACCTTCCAAATAGAACCTCCTCAGTTTCCCACTTATACTTATTCTCAGCCGCCCCAATTTGAGTTCACTGCAGGGCAAGAAAAGACTACCAAAACTCGTGAGCAAGAAGAAATTGCGAGAAAGATGAGGAGTATGGAGCAAAGCCTCAAGAACATACAAGGCTTAAGTAGGCAGAAAAGTGTGTCTTATGCCGATTTGTGCATGTTCCCTCATGTGCACTTACCATTGGGATTCAAAACCCCAAAATTTGAAAAGTACGATGGGCATGGTGACCCCATTGCTCATCTCAAGAAATATTGCAATCAGCTGCGAGGAGTCGGAGGAAGGGAAGAACTACTCATGGCCTATTTCGGAGAAAGTCTGGTTGGCATCGCCTCTGAGTGGTACATGGACCAAGACATATCCCGCTGGCACATCTGGGATGATCTTGCTAGAGATTTCGTTAGGCAGTTCCAGTACAACATTGACATTGCTCCAGATAGAAACTCATTGACCAACTTGAAAAAGAAATCCTCAAAGAGCTTCCGGGAGTACGCAGTGAAATGGCGTGAGCAGGCATCTAGAGTAAAGCCTCCGATGGACGAGGTCGAAATGGTCACAGTGTTCCTCCAAGCTTAGGAAGCCGACTACTTCAAAAATATGATGTCTGCTATGGGAAACCGTTTACTGAAGCTATCAAAATCGGCGAAATGGTTGAAAACGGATTGAAAACGGGTCGAATTCTAAGCCAATACGCTATCAGAGCTACCTCCCAAGCCATTCAGGGGCGGGTCTGGAGGAGTAGAGAAGGGCAAGAAAAAGCAAGAAACATCCATGGCAGTGTCGGGTGCAAGAAAACACCGTACTCCCAGATCCCTCTTCCCATAAAGGACCCCGCAACACTATTACCCTCACCAGGACCTGGCCTATGCTCCTCAGCCATACACGGTCATGAATGCTCAACCTTATGTCCGGCCTCAACAACAAGCTAACTGGAACCAAGCTTCATTTCCTAGAAACCAGCCTCTTTACCAAAACCACTACAACCCCCGTCCTCCACAAAACAACTTTCCCCCTCGTGAACCAACCAGGAGGCCAAATTTTACACCAATCGGTGAATCCTACTGCAGTCTGTTTCCAAAGCTTGTCCGAATGGGTCTGCTACAGCCAGTTCCTCAAACAAGGCAAAACCCAGCATCGCCCGCTTACAGAGCTAGTGCCCGATGTGACTATCACTCAGGGGCGGAAGGGCACGACACGGATGATTGCTGGACTTTGAAGAGAGCAGTGGAGAACTTGATAGAACAAAGGAAGATAGTTCTAAGAGATGAAGATGTCCCCAATGTGACTAATAACCCACTACCAGCCCACAACAACGGGCCGATAATCGGAATGATTTGTGAGGACAAGGAATTTGACCCAGCGTTGAAGGCCATCATTGCCTTCCATGATATAGAAAAGAAACCAAAAGCTACCCCGAAGCAAGACAAAGGGGAGAAAAGGAGCAAAACCACCCTTACAAAGTCAGAGAAGAAGGTTGAAGTTGAAACTAGGGCAACGCCTCCCAAAGATGTTGTTCTCTATGTCCCTCGAGGCCGCAGAGAAAAGCAGATGACTTTGAGTCCTCCCAGGAGATTCCAGCTGAACAAGACAGCCCAAATGTATGTGCCCAAGGGAACTTATGTGATGCGGGGGCCAACTAATCCACCAAGGCTGAGTGAGCCCGTGGTTATTGGCCGCGCGCCACAGAAGCCTATGACAGATCCTACCGCGGTGCCTTGGAACTACCATAAATCAGTGGTGACTTATAAGGGCAAAGAAATCTCAGGAGAGGTTCAAGAAAATTACCCTGTTGAAAAGTACTCCAATTTGGAAGAAGTGAACAATGCCACTAGAAAGCGCTTCCCATCTAAAAAAACCGTGAGTGCCGAAGAGGCGGAGGCTTTCTTTCAAAAGAAGAAAATGGCGGATTATGAAGTGATTGACCAGCTTCGAAAATTTCCTGAACAAATCTCTTTGGTATCTCTGTTGATGAACTCCCCCGAACACCAGAAGGTGTTAATCAAGACCCTCAATGAAGCATATGTGCCTGTTGAGACTTCTGTGGAGCAATTAGAAAGAATGGCGGAAAGATTTTTCGCAATCAACCAGATCTCCTTCAGCAAAAATGACTTGCCCCTAGAAGGGGCCGCTCATAACAAAGCCCTGCACCTAACAGTCAAATGTGAAGGGTACTACGTGAAAAGGGTTATGGTGGACGGAGGCTCTGGGGTGGACATCTGCCCACTCTCAACTCTACAGCGCATGGAAATTGGGACCGAAAGAATTCGACCCAACAATGTCTGCATACGAGCCTTCGATGGTACAAAAAGGGACACGATTGGAGAGATCAATCTAATTCTGACCATTGGCCCAGTAGACTTTGAAGTGACCTTCCAGGTTCTATACATGGACACCTCCTACAACTTTCTTTTGGGGAGGCCATGGATCCATGCAGCGGGGGCTATACCCTCTACTCTTCATCAGATGGTAAAGTTCGAGCATGAGGATCAAGAGATCGTGGTCCACGGGGAAGATGAGCAATCAATTTATCAGGACCCATTAGTCCTATGTCTTGAAGCAAGAGAGGGGAGTGAGCACATAGTTTATCAGACCTTTGAAGTTGTGGTGGAAGACCAGTACGAAGAAGGAAACCCTTGCCCCCAACCCTTCCTTTCCAATGCATCAATTATGGTAGCCAAAGGAATGATCTGACATGGCTTCAAACCGGGGAAGGGACTTCGAAAATCCTTGCAAGGAATAGCTGAACCAGTTACCCTGCCCGCCACTCAGAAGTTCTTGGGGGTAGGCCTCCGACCTACTTCAGCTGATATAAAATGGGCAGACGACAGAAAAAATGATGGATGGGTTTTGCCACAGCCAGTGCCACATCTGTACAGAAATTTGTCAAGCCGAAATACAATGAAGAAGAGGAGGATGAGGCCTTTATGACCGAAGAGATTGAAGAGATCTGTGGGGCAATGAGGAAGATACTATATGAAACCCACTTGGTCCAGACAGGGGAGGGCTCAAGCACCGCTGAGGTGCTGTATATGGGACCTAACGCCAAGCTGCAGAATTGGAAGGCTACGCCATTCCGATTCAGGCGTGAGTCCCGGTAGACCTGTCCTGTCACTTTTTCTGCATCGCGAGTTATTCCAGGGTGTGACTCGGGTGTTTTCTTTAGTCTGTTATCTTCAAATTCCAAGAAATGAAATCAATATTTCATCGCTCATCTTTCTTTATTCTTTCAGATTTTGTTATTTTTCTCTTTTATTTCTTCTTTCAGTTCTAATAATACGGCTTTAAATAACATGACATGCTTGTGAACTTCATGCCCAGATCCCAAAACGTTGTCAGACTTCGAAATAATGAATCAAGAGTCGAAATGCAAAGAAGATCAAGTTTAAAGGAAATAAAACAAAGAGTTGGAACAGTTGAAGGAAAATTGGTTCCAAAATTAGAAAGGTCCATACATTACAACAAGAGTACTGCCAAAAGAGTGCGTTGTACTTGGGACACATCGAAGGAAATGGCCCTAAAACAACTGTCAAAGCAAATGCAGTGAAAAGGTACTATGTTGGATCCTCCATATAGTTCTAATATTCTCCGGTTGGGATAACGAAGGCTTTCATTCTCGCTATCCAAACACTATCAACCCTTTGCAAACCCTTTGAGCCGGCTCTCATTCTTTGATTACCCTCTATGGAACCTGGAAGTGTTATTGAAAAATGAAATGAAAAAAAAAAGAGAAAAAAGGGAAGAAAAGGCAAAGAAAATGAAAAAAAAAGAGAAGAAGAAGAGAAAGATGAAAAAAACGAGAGAAAAAAAGAAAATGAAATGAAAAATGAAAAAGAAAGGAAAAGAAAGAATAAAAAGAAAACAAAAACAAAAACAAAAAAAAACAACAAAAACAAAATGTTTCCCTGAACTACGTCTGACTTGATTCTGAAAGGATAGGTAGGCAGCCTCTCTCTGGGGTTCAGTCACACCAAAACAAAAATCCCATTTTCCCCCAAAAGTGAAACTGGGGCAGATGATATAATGGCTCGGCAATGAGCCCACCAGAACGTTTCCAAAGTTGTTATTCCATCTAGATTCTTTTTACCCAAACCTTGTCCAAGTCCTTCCGATCAATTGGCAAAGGCGTTGGAATCGGAAAACACCATTGTTGGAATATGATACAATCAAAATGAGAGTCTTATTGGTGAAAACCTACGGGCACCATAAGGCGACGGTGAGTAGAGAAATTGAAAATGAGAGAGCCCGTTTAGGGAAAACTTGTAAAGAGCATTATCGGGCGACGGTGAGAAGAGAAATGAGAGAGGTCGATCGGCGAAAACCCGCAAAGGGCGCCGTCGGCCGAAAAGAAGACATTTCCCACCACTGAAGGAGTCCTGGCAAGATTCCCTGGTTTTGAAACACGATTCAATGAGTTTATGAGAAGTTCGGAAAGTTTGTGCGGGTCGGGCATCCAGTCCAAGAAGCATGTCATGTCTATTTGAAGCCTGCACGCACCCGAGATAAGTCCTTCCTTCATTCCCGAAAGGGACACTTCTCTTTAAATTTGTTTTCTTGCCTTTTGTTTACTTTTCCTTGAATCCCTTTCGGTCTAACTCTGTTTCTGAAACTAATACAAAGAAAAGGTGGCAAGACTGGCTTCACAGGGCTCTGCCTAACAAAAGCTAAAGAAAAGTACCCGGCCTCAGCGGGTGCGTCAAGCCGATCCCGACTGGCCATGATGGTTGATGCTCTAAAAGCAAAGTTATTGAAAAGGAAAAAGAAAGTCAAGGACAAAGGCCCTAAGGGCAGAATAAAGTGAAAGGGTCGAAGCCCCATGTGGGCGAGTCGTCATAAAATCCTAAAAGTTGAGCCTTTCGGTTTGACAGAGAGATTAATCTTCAAAACCAGCAAACAGCAGAGGTTCTCAATAGAAGCTGGGCCGAGATCAAGCAATTGAGACGATCAAGGCCACAAAACCAACCACCGTTTCAAACTAACTATTGTTCTTTGTTTGAAAATTGAAACAGGTGCAATCCAAGCAACCGTGCAAGAAGCAGGTGCAACCCAAAAAGGAAAAGAAATGCGCAGGTGCTGAAACAGCTTTGCAGCGAATAATCAATCCAAAGGGAAGTTTCCTCCGAGTTCTTTCCTGCATCTCATTAAAAAAAAAAGAAGAAAATTCAAAAATTGATAGTTTATAATCCTAATATCAATCTTTTATGCTTTGCCAACATTAAGGCCCCAATCCCTAAGTTGTGCCTTTTTAGACATAGGGCCTCCATTCCCTAGTCGCCTTTTGCCAACATTAGAGCTCCAATCCTTGAGTTGTGCCTTTTTAGACATAGGTCCTCCATTCCCTAGTTGCCTTTTGCCAACATTAAGGCTCCAATCCCGGAGTTGTGCCTTTTTAGACATATGGCCTCCATTCCCTAGTCGCCTTTTGCCAACATTAGGGCTCCAATCCCTGAGTTGTGCCTTTTTAGACATATGGACTCCATTCCTTATTCGCCTTTTGCCAACATTAATGCTCCAATCCCTGAGTTGTGCCTTTTTAGACATAGGGCCTCCATTCCCTAGTCGCCTTGCCAACATTAGGGCTCCAATCCCTGAGTTGTGCCTTTTTAAAGATAGGTCCTCCATTCCCTAGTCGCCTTTTTGCCAACATTAGGGCTCCAATCCCTGAGTTGCGCCTTTTTAGACATAGGGCCTCCATTCCCTAGTCGCCTTTTGCCAACATTAGGNTTCTTTTGAGTCTGTTTGTTGTTTTTCTTTCCAAGAAAATGAGTAGTTAACATCTTTTGTAATAGAAGTTTTTATTAATGAAAAATTGAATCCCAAAAATTGTTTCCTTAATTTTAGCATTTAAACTTCTAGAACTACGCTCGGTCTGATTCATGCGGGGTCATGATACGTAGGCAATCTCCATAGGATTCGACCACAACCAAAAGAAAGAAAATAAAAGAGGCAATCAAATTGAGAAAAGAAAAAGGGTAGGAGATGAAAAGAAAAGAAAAACAAAAAGAGAGATGAAAAGAATGAAAATCGAAAGAAGAAAAATGGGAAAGAATAAGTAAAGTCGGGATGAAGCATGCAACCGTTGCAAAACATGTAGAAACCCATTTAACTGTATAGGTGCATCACACCCCAACATGCGATTACCTATCTATTATTTGTCTCAAACTAACCGTTTGTTGCTGTCACCTCCAGTCCAGGTTTTATAGAAACGGTGGTTGGTTTTTCATGGTAACCACGATACGGATGATTGTTGGACCTTGAAAAGAGCAGTGGAGAACTTGATAGAACAAGGAAAGATAGTGCTAAGGGATGAGGATGTCCCCAACGTGACTAATAACCCACTGCCGGCCCACAACAACGGGCCAGTAATCGGAATGATTTGCGAAGATAAAGAATTTGATCCGGCACTGAAGGCCATAATTGCCATTGCTGATGTGGAGAGAAAACCAAAAATTTCCCCAAAGCAAGATGAAGGGGAAAAGAAAAAGAACAAAGCCACCCATTCAAAACCAGAAAAGAAAGTTGAAGTAGGAACGGGGGCAA
Source organism: Nicotiana attenuata (assembly GCF_001879085.1). Taxonomy (NCBI): domain Eukaryota; kingdom Viridiplantae; phylum Streptophyta; class Magnoliopsida; order Solanales; family Solanaceae; genus Nicotiana; species Nicotiana attenuata. The sequence goes on along the minus strand of NW_017672064.1, from coordinate 95,036 downwards.
TTCCTCCCAAAGATGTTGTTCTATATGTCCCACGAGGCCGCAACGAAAAGCAGTTGACTTTGAGTCCTCCAAAGAGATTTGAATTGAAAAAGGCAACCCAAATATACGTGCCCAAGGGAGCTTATGTGGTGCGGGGCCCAACTAATCCACCAAGCCTGAGTGATCCCGTGGTTATTGGCCGCGCGCCACAAAGGCCCATGACTGATCCTACCGCGGTGCCTTGGAACTACCATAAAACAGTGGTGACGTATAAGGGCAAGGAAATCTTAGGAGAGGTTCAAGAAAATTACACTGTGGAAAAGTACTCCAATTTGGAAGAAGTGAACAACGCCACCAGGAAGCGCTTCCCAGCCAAAAAACCCGTGAGTGCTGAAGAGGCAGAAGCTTTCTTTCAAAAAATGAAGATGGCAGATTATGAAGTGGTTGACCAGCTTTGAAAGTTTCCTGAAAAAGTCTCCTTGCTATCTTTGCTAATGAAATCCCCCGAACACCAGAAGGTTTTAATGAAGACCCTCAATGAAGCATACGTGCCAGCTGAAACTTCGGTGGAACAGTTAGAAAGAATGGCGGAAAGATTTTTTGCCATCAATCAGATTTCATTCAGCAAGAACGACGGCCGCTTACAACAAAACCTTGCACTTAACTGTCAAATGTGAGGGATACTATTTAAAGAGGGTCATGGTAGACGGAGGTTCTGGGGTAGACATCTGCCCACTCTCCACACTACAGCGTATGGAAATTGGGACTGAAAGGATTCGTCCCAACAATGTCTGTGTGCGAGCCTTCGATGGTATCAAAAGGGACACAATTGGGGAAATCAATCTGATTCTGACCATTGGCCCGGTGGACTTTGAGGTGACCTTCCAAGTGCTAGACATGGACACATCCTATAAGTTTCTTTTGGGAAGGCCTTGGATTCACGCAGCAGGGGCAGTACCTTCCACTCTCCATCAAATGGTGAAATTTGAACACGAGGATCAGGAGACCGTGGTTCACGGGGAGGATGAACAATCAATTTATCGGGACCCATCAGTCCCCTGCCTTGAAGCGAGAGAGGGGAGTGAGCACATAGTTTATCAGGCCTTTGAAGTTGTGGTGGTAGACCAGTATAAAGAAGGAAACCCTTGCCCCCAACCCTTCCTTTCCAATGCCTCGATTATGGTGGCCAAAGAAATGATCCGACATGGCTTCAAACCAAGGAACAAACTTGGAAAATCCCTGCAAGGAATAGCTGAATCGGTTACCCTGCCTACCACTGAGAAGTTCTTCGGGATAGGTTTCCACCCCACCCCAGATGATATAAAGTGGGCAGATGAGAGAAAGAATGATGGATGGGTTCTACCTCAGCCACTGCCACATCTGTATGAGACCTTTGTCAAGCCAAAGTACAATGAAGAAGAAGAGGATGAGGCCTTCATGGCCGAAGAGATTGAAGAGATCTGTGGGGAAATGAGGAAGATACTATATGAAACCCACATGATCCAGCTAGGGGAGGGCTCAAGCACCGCTGAGGTGCTGTATATGGGACCTGGTGCCAAGCTACAGAATTGGAAGGCTATGCCATTCCCAATCAGGCGGGGGTCCTGGTAGACCTGTCCTGCCACTTTTTTGTATCGCGAGTTATTCTAGGGTGTAACTCGGATGTTTCCTTTAGTTTCTTGTCTTTTAATTTCCAAATGTAAACCCTGTTATCTTCAAATTTCAGGAAATGAAATCAATATTTCATCGTTCATCTTTCTTTATTCTTTCTGATTTTGTTATTTTTCTCTTTTATTTCTTCTTTCAGTTCTAATAATGCGGCTTTAAATAATACGACATGCTTGCGGACATCATGCCCAGATCCAAACACGCTGTCTAACTGTGAATAATGAACCAAGAACCGGAATACAATGAAGAAGAGGCTTTTAGGGAAATAAATCGAGAATTGGAACAATTTGAGAATAAACCTAAGCCGAACCTAAATGATACTAGGCTGGTTAACTTGGGAAGTTCTGAAGAAATCAGGGAAACCAATATAAGCATCCATACAGATGAGAAAACCCGGGATGCATTAATCTAACTCTTGCTTGAGTTCAAATATGTGTTTGCTTGGTCGTATGACGACATGCCAGGACTGAGTGTCGATTTGGTGGTTCATAAGTTGCCGACTTACCCCGATTACCCACCTGTCCAGCAAAAGCAAAGAAAGTTCAAAACTGATATGAGTGACAAGATCAAAGAAGAGGTCACGAAATAGTTGAAATCGGGGGTGATCCGAGTGGTTAGGTACACCACATGGCTAGCTAATGTAGTCCCAGTTCCAAAGAAGGACGGGAAGACCCGGTTGTGTGTGGATTATAGAGGTTTAAACAAGGCAAGACCCAAGGACAACTTCCCTTTGCCCAACATCCACATCCTTGTTAATAACTGCGCCAAGCATGAGATATAGTCCTTCGTGGACTGTTACGCAGGATATCACCAGGTGTTGATGGATGAAGAAGATGCCGAAAAGACAGCTTTTACCACACCTTGGGGTACATACTGTTACAGAGTCATGCCATTTGGTCTGAAGAATGCTGGGGTAACCTACATGAGGGCCATGACCGCCATTTTCCATGATGTGATGCATCAAGAGATAGAGGTGTATGTGGACGACGTAATCATCAAGTACAAAACCCAGGATGACCATGTTCGAGACCTGAGAAAATTCTTTAAACGGTTGCACAAATACGATTTGAAGCTGAACCCAGCCAAATGTGCATTTGGAGTCCCATCGGGCAAACTTTTGGGCTTTATAGTCAGCCGGAGAGGTATCGAGTTAGATCCAACAAAAATAAAATCTATCCGGGATTTGCCTCCTCCGAGAACCAAGAAAGATGTGATGAGCTTGTTGGGCAGATTAAACTATATCAGCCGGTTCATTGCTCAGCAAACATCCACATGTGAGCCCATATTTAAATTACTGAAGAAAGATGCAGCAGTTAAGTGGACGGATGAATGTCAAGAAGCTTTTGATAAGATCAAGGAATATCTGTCAAATCCGCCAGTCTTGGTCCCACCAGAGCCAGGGAGACCTCTGTTCTTGTACCTGACAGTCTTGGAAAATTCTTTCGGCTGTGTCCTCGGGCAACATGATGTAACCGGGAAGAAAGAACAGGCGATCTACTACCTAAGCAAGAAGTTTACCAGCTATGAAGCTAAGTATACTCTACTGGAAAGAAGTTGTGCCTTAACTTAGGTCGCTCAGAAGCTGAGACATTATCTGCAAGCCTACACAACTTACCTCATAACCAGGTTGGATCCTTTGAAATACATATTCCAAAAACCTATGCCCACAGGGAGATTAGCAAAATGGCAGATTCTACTCACTGAATTTGACATAGTCTATGTCACTTGCGCGGCAATGAAAGCCCAGGCGTTGGCAGATCATTTGGCTGAAAACCCGATTGATGATGAGTACCAACCTTTGAACACTTCCTTCCCAGATGAAGAGGTAAACTCAGTCGAGGTAATATCCGAGGATACTACTGCTTGGAAGATGTTTTTTGATGGAGCGGTAAACGCAAAAGGTGTAGGAATTGGGGCAATCTTGATCTCCTCCATTGGCCAGCACTATCCAGCCACAGCTAGGCTTCGGTTTTTCTGCACAAACAACACTGCTGAGTATGAAGCCTGCATCATAGGTATGAACATGGCAATCGACCAAGATGTCGAAGAATTGTTGATTATGGGAGACTCAGATCTGATTATCCGACAAGCCCAAGGAGAATGGGAAACCCGAGATGTTAGTATTAATCCTTATCGGCAACATGTGGAAGATCTTAGCAAGAGGTTCAAGTCAATAAAGTTCAGGTACAGCCCTCGTTCTCACAATGAACTAGCTGATGCACTCGCCACTCTGGCCTCGATGCTGCCCTACCCAGGCAACGCCCACATTGATCCCTTGGAAATCCAAATCAAGGAAAGGCATGGTTACTGTAATACGGTTGAGGCAGAACCAAACACCCAGCCATGATACCATGACATCAAAAGGTTTCTAAAAACACAAGAATACCCCAAGCAAGCCAGTGGAGACCAAAAGAGAACCATCAGACGGCATGCAAGTGGTTTCTTCTTAAGCGGTGATGTCCTATACAAAAGGACCCAGATCTCAACCTGTTAAGATGTGTTGACGCCGAAGAGGCCGAAAGGATCATGCATGAAGTACACGCAGGAGTCTGCGGACCCCACATGAACGGGTATGTTTTAGCAAAGAAAATCCTTCGAGCGGGCTACTACTGGATAACCATGGAAAAGGACTGCTTCAGGTTTGTTCGAAAGTGCCATCAGTGTCAGGTACACGGAGATTTGATTCATGCACCTCCCACAGAACTACATCCCATGTCAGCACCTTGGCCATTTGTCACTTGGGGCATGGACGCCATTGGGCCAATTGAGCCGAAAGCCTTAAATGGACACAGATTCATACTGCTTGCCATTGACTACTTCACGAAGTGGGTTGAATCAATCACTCTCAAATCAGTCACCAAGAAAGCTATGGTAGATTTTGTGCACTCCAATCTTATCTGCCGTTTTGGCATTCCTGCAACTATTATCATGGATAATGATGCAAACTTGAATAGTCATTTGATGGGAGAAATATGCGAACAATTCAAAATAACCCATCGGAACTCTACTCCCTATCGGCCCAAAGCCAATGGTGCCGTTGAAGCAGCAAACAAGAACATCAAGAAGATTTTGAGAAAGATGATTCAGAGCTCCAGGCAATGGCATGAAAAGTTGCCTTTCGCATTGCTGGGATATCGCACTATGGTGCGCACATCGGTAGGAGCAACCCCGTACCTTTTGGTTTATGGCACTGAGGCCGTGATACCCGCGGAGGTGGAAATCCCTTCCCTTCGGATCATTGTTGAAGCTAAAATCGAAGACAGTGAGTGGGTTAAGACTCGTCTGGAACAGCTGACCTTAATTGATGAAAAGCGGATGGCTGCGGTCTGCCACGGGCAGTTGTACCAACAAAGAATGGCTCGTGCTTATACCAAGAAAGTGCGGCCCAGGAATTTTGAAGTGGGACAACTTGTGTTAAGGCGCATTCTTCCTCATCACCAGGAAGCAAAAGGAAAATTTGCTCCTAATTGGAAGGGCCCATACATCATCAGAAAGATATTGCCGAGAGGAGCATGGTACTTGGGAGATGTCGAAGGAAATGATCCCGAAGCAGCTGTGAATGCGGATGCAGTAAAGAGGTACTATGTTTAGTCTTTCTGCAGCGACAACATTGTCTGATTGGGATGACGAAGGCTTTTATTCTCGCTATCCAAACACTATCAACCTTTTGCAAACCCTTTGAGCCAGTCACTTTTCTTTGGCTACCCTCCTTGGAACCCGAAAGTGTATTGAAAAAAAAATCAAAAACAAAAGAAAGAAAAAGAAAACAAAACAAAACAGAAAAACAAAAAAAAACAAAAAAAACAAACAAACAAAAACAAAAACAAAACAAAATGTTTTCCCTGAAGTACGTCTGACTTGATTCCGAAAGGATACGTAGGCAGCCTCTCTCTGGGGTTCAGTCATACCAAAACAAAAATCCCATTTTCCCCCAAAAGTAAAATTGGGGCAGATGATATAATGGCTCGGTAATGAGCCCACCACAATTGTTCCAAAGTTGTAATTCCATCTAGATTCTTTTTACCCAAACCTTGTCCAAGTCCTTCCGATCAATTGGAAAAGGCGTTGGAATCGGTAAACACCATTGTGTGAATCTGACACAATCAAAATGAGAGAAATAAAATGAGAGAGTCTTATTGGCCGAAAAGAAGACATTTCCCACCACTGAAAGAGTCCTGGCAAGATTCCCTGGTTTTTAAACACGAGTCAATGAGTTTATGAGAAGTTGGGAAAGTTTGTGCGGGTCGGGCATCCAGTCCAAGAAGCATGTCATGTCTATTTGAAGCCTGCATGCACCCCAGATAAGTCCTTTCTTCATTCTTGAAAGGGACACTTCTCTTTAAATTCATTTTCTTGCCTTTTGTTTACTTTTCCTTGAATCCATCTCGGTCTAACTCTGTTTCCGAAACTAATACAAAGAAAAGGTGGCAAGACTGGCTTCACAGGGCTCTGCCTAACAAAAGCTAAAGAAAAGTACCCAGCCTCAGCGGGTGCGTCAAGCCGATCCCGACTGGCCATGATGGTTGATGCTCTGAAAGCAAAGTTATTGAAAAGGAAAAAGAAAGTCAAGGACAAAGGCCCTAAGGGCAGAATAAAGTGAAAGGGTCGAAGCCCCACGCGGGCGAGTCGTCATGAAATACCAAAAGTTGAGCCTTTTGGTTTGAAAGAGAGATTAATCTTCAAAACCAGCAAACAGCAGAGGTTCTCAACAGAAGCTAGGCCGAGATCAAGCAATTGAGACGATCAAGGCCACAAAACCAACCACCGTTTCAAACTAACAATTGTTCTTTGTTTGAAAATTGAAACAGGTGCAATACAAGCAACCGTGCAAGAAGCAGGTGCAACCCAAAAAAGAAAAGAAATGCGCAGGTGCTGAAACAGCTTTGCAGCGAATAATCAATCCAAAGGGAAGTTTCCTCCGAGTTCTTTACTGCATCTCATTAAAAAAAAGAAGAAAATTCAAACAAAAATTGATAGTTTAGAATCCCAATATCAATCTTTTATGCTTTGCCAACATTAGGGCTCCAATCCCTGAGTTGTGCTTTTTAGACATAGGGCCTCCATTCCCTAGTCGCCTTTTGCCAACATTAGGGCTCCAATCCCTGAGTTGCGCCTTTTCAGACATAGGGCCTCAATTCCCTAGTCGCCTTTTGCCAACATTAGGGCTCCAATCCCTGAGTTGTGCCTTTTTAGACATAGGGCCTCCATTCCCTAGTCCCCTTTTGCCAACATTAGGGCTCCAATCCCTGAGTTGTGCCTTTTTAGACATAGGGCCTCCATTCCCTAGTCGCCTTTTGCCAACATTAGGGCTCCAATCCCTGAGTTGTGCCTTTTTAGACATAGGGCCTCCATTCCCTAGTCGCCTTTTGCCAACATTAGGGCTCCAATCCCTGAGTTGAGCCTTTTTAGACATAGGGCCTCCATTCCCTAGTCGCCTTTTGCCAACATTAGGGCTCCAATCCCTGAGTTGAACCTTTTTAGACATAGGGCCTCCATTCCCTAGTCGCCTTTTGCCAACATTAGGGCTCCAATCCCTGAGTTGAGCCTTTTTAGACATAGGGCCTCCATTCCCTAGTCGCCTTTTGCCAACATTAGGGCTCCAATCCCTGAGTTGAGTTTTAGACATAGGGCCTCCATTCCCTAGTTGCCTTTTACCAACATTAGGGCTCCAATCGCTGAGTTGTGCCTTTTTAGACATAGGGCCTCCATTCCCTAGTCGCCTTTTGCCAACATTAGGGCTCCAATCCCTGAGTTGTGCCTTTTTAGACATAGGGCCTCCATTCCCTAGTCGCCTTTTGCCAACATTAGGGCTCCAATCCCTGAGTTGTGCCTTTTTAGACATAGGGCCTCCATTCCCTAGTCGCCTTTTGCCAACATTAGGGCTCCAATCCCTGAGTTGAGCCTTTTTAGACATAGGGCCTCCATTCCCTAGTCGCCTTTTGCCAACATTAGGGCTCCAATCCCTGAGTTGTGCCTTTTAGACATAGGGCCTCCATTCCCTAGTCGCCTTTTGCCAACATTAGGGCTCCAATCCCTGAGTTGTACCCTTTTTAGACATAGGGCCTCCACCCCTAGTCGCCTTTTGCCAACATTAGGGCTCCAATCGCTGAGTTGTGCCTTTTTAGACATATGGCCACCATTCCCTAGTCGCCTTTTGCCAACATTAGGGCTCCAATCCCTGAGTTGTGCCTTTTTAGACATAGGGCCTCCATTCCCTAGTCGCCTTTTGCCAACATTAGGGCTCCAATCCCTGAGTTGTGCCTTTTTAGACATAGGGCCTCCATTCCCTAGTCGCCTTTTGCCAACATTAGGGCTCCAATCCCTGAGTTGTGCCTTTTTAGACATAGGGCCTCCATTCTCTAGTCGCCTTTTGCCAACATTAGGGCTCCAATCCCTGAGATTGAGATTTTAGACATAGGGCCTCCATTCCCTAGTCGCCTTTTGCCAACATAGGGCTCCAATCCCTAGTTGAGATTTTAGACATACGGCCTCCATTCCCTAGTCGCCTTTTGCCAACATAGGGCTCCAATCCCTAGTTGCGATTTTTAGACATAGGGCCTCCATTCCCTAGTTACCTTTTTCCAACATTAGGGCTCCAATCCCTGAGTTGTGCCTTTTCGACATAGGGCCTCAATTCCCTAGTCGCCTTTTGCCAACATTAGGGCTCCAATCCATGAGTTGTGCCTTTTTAGACATAGGGCCTCCATTCTCTAGTCGCCTTTTGCCAACATTAGGGCTCCAATCCCTGATTTGTGTCTTTATAGACATAGAGCCTCCATTCCCTTGTCTCCTTTTGCCAACATTAGGGCTCCAATCCCTGAGTTGAGATTTTTAGACATAGGGCCTCCGTTCCCTAGTCGCCATTTTGCCAACATTAGGGCTCCAAACCTTGTGTTGAGATTTTTAGACATAGGGCCTCCGTTACCTAGTCGCCTTTTTGCCAACATTAGGGCTCCATTCCCTGAGGTGAGATATTAGACATAGCGCCTCCATTCCCTAGTCGCCTTTTTGAAAACATTGGGGCTCTAATCCCTGAGTTGAGATTATTAGACATAGGGCCTCCATTCCCTAGTCGCCTTTTTGCCAACATTACGGCTCCAATTGCTGAGTTGAGATTTTTAGACATAGGGCCTCCGTTCCCCAGTCGCCTTTTTGCCAACATTAGGGCTCCAATCCCTAAGTTGAGATTTCAGACATAGGGCCTCCATTCCCTAGGGTCGCTTTTTCCAACATTAGAGAGTAAGCCTGCATGCACCCCAGATAAGCCTTTCTTCATTCTTGAAAGGGACACTTCCTCTTTAAATTCATTTTTTGCCTTTTGTTTACTTTTCCTTTGAATTCGCATTCTCGTCTAACCGTTTTCCGAAACTAATACAAAGAAAGGATAGGCAAGACTGGCTTCACAGGGCTCTGCTAACCAAAAGCTAAAGAAAATTGACCGAGCTCAGCGGTGCGTCAAGCCGATCTCCGACTGGCCATGATGTTGATGCTCTGAAAGCAAAGTTTATTGAAAAGGAAAAAAGAAAGTGCAAGGACAAAGGCCCAAGGGCAGATAAAGTGAAAGGGTCGAAGCCCCACGCGGAAGCGAGTCCGTCATGAAATACCAAAAGTTGAGCCTTTTTGGTTTGAAAGAGAGAGATTAATCTTCAAAACCAGCAATACAGCAGAGGTTCTCAACAGAAGCTAGGCCGAGATCAAGCAATTGAGACGATTCAAGGCCACAAAACCAACCCCACCGTTTAAAACTAACAATTGTTCTTTGGTTTGCAAAAATTGAAAACAAGGTGCCAATCAAGCAACCGTGCAAGAAGCAGGTGCAACCCAAAAAGAAGAAGAAATGCCGCAGGTGCTGAAACAGCTTTGCAGCGAATAATCAATCCAAAGGAGAAGTTTTCCTCCGAGTTCTTACTGCATCTCATTAAAAAAAAGAAGAAAATTCAAACAAAAAATTGATAGTTTAGAATCCCATATCAATCTTTTATAGCTTTGCCCAACATTAGGGCTCCATCCCTGAGCTGTTGCCTTTTAGGACATAGGCCATCCATCCCTATGTCGCCTTTTGCCAACATTAGGCTTCCAATCCCTGAGATTTGCGCCTTTTAACATATGGGCCTCATTCCCTAGTCGCCAATTTTTGCCAACATTAGGGCTCCAATCCTGGTTGTTGCCTTTTTAGAAAATAGGGGCCTCCATTCCTAGTCGCCTTAATCAACATTAGGGGCTCCAATCCCTGAGCAGTTGTGCCTTTTTAGACATAGGCCTCTATTTCCCTAGTCGCCTTTGCCAACATTTAGGCCCAATCCCTGAGTGTCCTTTTAGACATAGCGGCCTCCATTCCCCTAGTCGCCTTTTGCCAACAATTAGAGCTCTCCATACCCTGAGTGAGACTTTCTAGACATAGGGCCCCCATTCCCTATGTGCTTTTGCAACATTAGTGCTCCAATCGCTGAGTTGAACCTTTTTAGACATAGGCCTCCATTCCCTAGTCGCCTTTTGCCAAATATTAGGGCTCCAAATCCTTGAGTTGTGCCTTTTAGACATAGGGCCTCCATTTCCTTAGTCGCCTTTTGCCAACATTATGGCTCCAATCCCTGAGTTGTGCCTTATTTTAGACATAAAGGCCTCCATTCCCTATTCGCCCTTTTGCCAACAATTAAGGGCTCCAATCCCTGAGTTGAGCTTTTTAGACAAAGGCACTCCATTTCCCTAGTCGCCTTTTTGCAATATTAGGGGCTCCAAATCCCTTGGTTTGTGCCTTTTTTAGACATAGGGCCTTCCATCCTAGTCGCCTGTTGCCCAACATTAACGGCTCCAACCTGAGTTTAGCCTTTTTAGACATAGGGCCTCCATTCCCTAGTCGCCTTTTGCCCAACCATTACGGCTCCAATCCCATGATGTTGAGCCTTTTTAGACATAGGGCCTCCATTCCCTAGTCGCCTTTTGCCCACTTTTAGGGCTCCAATCCCTGAGTTGTGCCTTTTTAGACATAGGCTCCATTCCCTAGTCGCCTTTTGCCACACATTAGGGCTCAATCCGCTGAATTGTGCCTTTTTCAGACATAGGGCCTCCATTCCCTAGTCGCCTTTTGCCAACATAGGCTCCAATCCCTGAGTTGAGCTTTTTAGACATAGGGCCCTCCATTCCTAATCGCCTCTTTGCCAACATTAGGGCTCCAATCCCTGAGTTGAGCTTTTTAGACATATGGAGCCTAAATTCCCAATCGCCTTTTGCCAACAGATTTGGGCTTCCATGCCGCTGGGTTGTGCCTTTTTTTAGACATAGGCCTCCATTCCATAGTCGCCTTTTGCCAACAATTAGGCCTCGCAATCCTGAGTTGTGCCTCTTTAGACTTAGGGCACTCCATTCCATAGTCCGACTTTTTGCCACATAGGGCTCCAATCCCTGAGTTGAACCATTTAGCACATAGGGCCGTCCATTCCCTATGCCGCCTCTTGCCAACATTAGGCTCCAATCCCTGATTGGGCCTTATTTAGACATAGGGCTCCATTCCCTAGTCGCCTTTTTCGCCAAATTAGGGCTCCAAATTCCTGAGTTAACATTTTTAGTAAAAGGCTCTATATCCCTGAATCTTTTCCCTTCTAAGATAGATGCAATTCCTTATTTTATGTTGCTTTCGAAAAAAAAAAAAAAAAAAGAAGAATAAAAAGAGTTTCAGACTTTTGTCACATTAATAACTCACAAAATTTTCTAGTGAAACTTGGGCAGAAAATCTTCGTCTTGTTGTTTTTTTTGGTGTCTGAACAGGTTTTAACCTCAGCACAGGATTCGAGATGACCTAAAGACATGAGTCTCGGACCAGAATAAAAAAAGAAACAAAGAGAAGTGAATTCAAGATGCTGGAGCAGACAAAAGATGCAGGACTGCTCAAAATTTGATTGGAACTACAAGCTTTCGCATGTCCCGCATTTTGATTCCAAATGCTGAAGAAAGACCAGCACCTACAGATTGCGAGCATCAAGAATTCAGATCGGGTGCTGGTCCACAGCAAATAGCTAGACTCAAGATCAAGACTCTAAGAATTATAGATGGAATCTTGTAAACTCGTAGTTGCATAGGCCTAGCCTAGCTTAGCTTTTGATTTCCTTTTTCAGCTGTAATAAGAGAGGTCAAGCAAGCATTGTAGCAGCAGCATCCAGCAGTGAAATCACAAGCTCCCGGTGTATTCCAGTACCAAAACTTCCATAAAGAGCTTACACTTGACCTGATTCCTTTATTAGCCTAAGGATACGTAAGGCAACACTCCGAAGCCAAGGTTCGGTTAGATATTTTTCAAAAAAAATGCTTCTCATGGAGTGCCAAGCGCGGCAAAAATCTCTCATGAATTGCATCATTTATCTTTTGCCCGAAAAAGCCCTTCGTGTCTCCGAGCAAAGAGGGGCAGCTGTGAGCACGGAATTTTGCCTCGCATGATTACTCCTACAGAATTCTTATAAATTAGGATTAGTTTTCCCTTTAATTATTTGATTTTTAGGAATTAAAAGCATAATTTTTTGTGTTTTTTTTATTTTTGTGTGCATGTTAATTATAATAATTCAAAAAAAAATATCAAAAATAGTGCATCTTAGCATTTAGGAACCTAATTTTCTCTACTTTTTAAGCATTGATTAATTATTTAATATTACAAAAAAAAATGAATAGAAAATAACAATAATAGCTTCTCTTTGCATTTTTACTTTTAATCTTCGAATTCATTACATTTTTGTTTCAGTTTGGGACTTAACCAATTTTTGTTAAAATGTTATAGGTTATATATTGTTTATATTGTTAACTTAATTTAGTTTAAAGGTTATTTTAGTTTGTTTTAATTTGAAAAAGAATAAAGATAAATAAGGAAATAAAAGGAAAAAGTCTTTAATTGGGCCAGTCTTTGATTTAAATCCCCAGCCCAACGCAAATTCCCCTTAAAACCCGTCCAAAAACCACCTGACCCAGGCCCAAACCCGCTATCAAAATCCCAGTCTCCCAGCTCTATATAACAAAACTGGCCCCGTTTTGCCACCCTAGTTAATCTTCAACCGTCGAGGTTTGTAGATCTACGATGAGAACGAGGGGGTCACTACTATTTTAACTGTCAAAACGCGACCCCCCCCCCCC
>NW_017672064.1:21916-82249 GCF_001879085.1 Nicotiana attenuata | reverse complement strand
GATCTCTCTTCTCCTCCTCACATCAAACACCAATCCCCTCCCCTGTAACGCCGCCCTAAGACCACCGCACACCGCCTACCGAAAATCGTCTCTGCCGGCGGCGAGTCTCCGAATCACCCCAAATCTTCACCAGAGTTTCATCTCCTCCCCCTCATACCCATGCCACCACCCGCCTCCCTCGAATCTCACTGAAAACCCCCAAATATCCAAACCCTAGGGCGCCGCCCTTGGTTCCACCACTACCCGCCGGCGGCGCCAACCCCTTTTCCCACCAAATCAACACCAAATGACCACCATGACCTCCTCATCTCAAATACCCAACCCATTACCCTCGAATCTTCGTGGAGCCCCTCGAATCTAGATTTGAAAGGGACAACCCTAGAAATCTCAAAGTCCAAATCGACGAGTCTGCGGAGGATTTTAGATTGTAGTGACCCTTATTTGTGTGTTTTCAAAATGAAAACACACGATTAAATGTTATTCCGGTCCAAAATTTGGAGAAGACCTTCAAGAATTGGTCAAATCGGCTCTTAGCTTGGTTTTAGGTATTATTTTTGTTCATTTTTGTCTATTTGTTTATATTTTTTTCTGTGTATCTATTTCTTCCCTCTTCTTTCGAACTCTCTTACTTTCCCGATTTTAGAGTTTGAAAGAAATTGTCTTCTATTTGATTAGGATGTTATTATTTTAATTTCACTTTCATTAGTTGTTTGTTCATAAGTTGAATTTCCAAATTAATCGAATTGTTTTTATTTTCTACCAGTTTCACTTTTATTTGGTCCAATTGTGTTTTCGATTGAAGTTCAGTATTGGGCTGGTCGTCTAATGGGTCAGCCCAAGGTCAACTTGACCATTAACTCACCTGAGACTCAAGGGTAATTTCAGGGGTTTAGGGAGTATATTGTACTCAGGGAATCTTGCAGTAACCACCTAAGAAACCCCTAGAAGCTTATAGCAAGGTCTTATAATTAAATTTCAGATGATAACTTGGAAAACAAGTCATAAAATTAGGACTAGGTAGCAAAAAGAAAAGATGAAAAAGGAATGATTTGCAAAACAAAACTCTTGAGGGCTGCCCTAGTAACTTGCCTATAAAGGCATAGTTACTTGCAGCTCAATTTAGAGAGGAGATACCTAATAGAACCTAGAGAATTAAAAGAGCTAAAAATCCTGCAAAAAGAGAGACAGCTGAGAATTGATGAAAAAGCTACTGTTCCATTAAATTTTTAGTGATTTTATCCCTTTTCAACTTCTAAAATTGTTTGAATTCATCCGAGTGAGAAATGACTTGAACTTGTTCGTCAAAAGCTTTGGTTTAAAGTTTGGCTTGTTTGTTTGGTTGTTCAACATTTTAAACTTGGGGTTTATTATACATCATTCCTGGGGTTGAGCTGTTTTGGTTAGCTGCGTGTTGCTGATTCCTGCTGTGTATGTGCTGATTATTCACCCCTATTTTCTTTCAAACTTCTAGGTACATTCTTAGCTCATGATTGAGGGCTGATTGCTAAACATGTAATAGACTTGAAGTTTTGTTAAATACAGATGTTATTTGAAGCTGAATTTCCTTTCTCCTTTTTACTGTTTCATATTCTATAGTTAGATTTCAAGCAATAGATGTTAGCTAGGGTCTCTTCCTTTGAATTTGAGTGTGTAAAAATGAATGGATGTGGTATTTTGGATCTGTATTGATAAGTAAACAATGGACTCTATTTATTCATCTTCATGTTTGATGTTGTGTGGATTTGAATCTGTTTAAGTTTAACAACTCAGACTGTTTGGACTGTTAGATGTGTTGCTTCAATTCAGAATCTGTTTAAGTTTAATAACAACAAATAGCATTATTTTAGTTTAATTGTTTTAGGTTGATATATCTTTGAAGTTTACTTGATTTTAGCTGCAATCAGTTGATGCTTTTATATAATCTGTGTTTTAGATTAGCCAAAAAAGGGAAGTGCTATGGTTGCTGTATGAAGTTCTGTCCATACGAGTTTGTTTAAGACTGAAGTCATATGTCATGTGGTTCTTAAGAAGTAAATCCTTAATTTCTCTATTTTTCAAAGTCATGGCATGGTTTGTGTGTTTCTGCATATGGTATCCTTGGAATTAGCCATTTGAATCCAGCTTGATATTTTGTGTTTAATTAGCAATATCGTTGGGCTTAAATTAGCTTGGATGTTTGTTGTATGGCTAAATGGGTAGCAGGATGCAGTATTAAGAGTCTTTTATTCTATTCTTTGTTGAATGTCATTGGTTGATGGCTTTAGAGACTCAATATTGAGTCCCCGCACTCAGACATATTGAGGAGCTGAAATTGGGCTCATCTTTGGGCCCAAAACTGGACAGTTCCGTCCGCTTGGAATTTGAACCATTCTCTTCTCTATTGGGCCGTCTTCATGATTGGAGATGGGTCAACCCCTTTGCCCAATTGCTCCTAGGCTCGCATAAGTCCCCAGTTAGTTTCTTCTTGAAATAAATAATTCTTTGATTTTAGCATTCATCAATTAGACTATTAATAATTGAGGTGAGCCATATTTAGATGACACCAAATAGTTATGGCCCACCTGAGTTTTAGTTAGGACATCCTTTAAAAATGGAATTAAGGTGCACCGTGCCAAATAAAATCATAAATGCGTGGCCCTTTTTTAATTATTTCCTTTTTAAAATACTTAGAATTCGAGGCGTGCCATTTAGCGAATTTTCATGGCCCTCGCAAAGTTAACAACGCGTTAGTTGCTTTAGGCGCGTTATTTAATAATACTACCTTCCTAAACTGGGGTGTGCATTTCATGTGACCCAAATCCAAATCCTAAAATGTTGAATAAAATACGTTTCGGATTGCGGGTGCATTTCATGTGACGCGATCCAAAGACCTGTTTTAGACGACGTTCAATCTTCCTTAAAATTAATTGAAAGCGATAAATAATTTAAAATAGCCCCATAGGTTTGAACATGTATTAAAATCAGATAATAGACCAATTGTAGTAGTTTAAGCGACCGTGCTAGAACCACGGAATCCGGGGATGCCTAACACCTTCCCCCAGGCTAACAGAATTCCTTAATCAGAATTTCTGGTTCGCAGACTTCAAAAGGAAAGTCGAAGTTTTCCTCGATTTGGGAATTAAAATAAACCGGTGACTTGGGACACCAGAAAACAAATTATCCCAAGTGATAAAGTCATTGCCACAAGAAGTACAAAGACTCAACAAGAATGCAAAATGATTAAGCAATTCGTATGAGTGGGTGACTTAGCGAATATCTTACAATACTTGATATAACACGAATACAATGATATAAATTGAAGACAAAAGAAACAAAATCTCAGATTATTTCAAACCATTCCACCAAGTAAAATGAGAACAAATTTTATACACAAACCTTGGTGTTTAACCACAAAACATTTCAACCACAACTAGAGGACGTTCAAATCATCTATGCAAGAGACCAACAAAATCCGTTCACTTCCTCAAACACTTTCCCTTAGATTTTATAAAGATATATATACCTTAAACACATAATCAAATATCTATATAACTTCAGCGACTTCATCATGTCGAACTAAACATGATATTGGTAAAAATCACCGTAAATATTTGAAACAGAAATTTCGAACAATACCACTGTCTTGTGTTGTGGCTAAGTTTTGAAGATGAAAACGAAAGAAATAGACTTTATGGTCTTCTTGAAAGTTGAAGATATATGTATTAGGATTCCAGGTAGTCTTGAATAAACAAAATATCAATTTTGTAAAATGAGTTATGCTAAAAATACTAATAGTAGTACAGGGAGGGTTTGTACAACTGAAAATCTGGGCAGCACTTGCCCTGTACTTGATCATCTCTTTTGGGGTAAATACAAGCAAAACTTGGTTTTGATGCCTGAATAAGAGTTATAGAGCTATTAAAAATATCTTTCTAGCAAAGCTTGGATCACTTAAACGGAGCTCTATACAAGAAGATATGAAGAAAATACTAATAGTGGTGTATTGTGTTTAATAACAATTAATCAAAAATACCATGGAACATATAAACACAATCTAGAGTAATCAACTTTCCTATATCGTCAAATTCACCTTTAGGGAGTGCGAAGTAAAATCTATCCTCATTATAAAGATGCTCAATCGAGAATGCAAATATTAGTTAAAATTGTAACGACCCGGCCGGTCGTTTTGAGTATTTCAGCCTAGTTCCCCTATTTATTGCCTAATCTATGTTATATTATTGTTATGTGACTTTCCGGGGTGTTTGATTTTGGTTTCGAGTGAGTTTCGGAGTAAAATGGGACACTTAGTCCTAAAGTTGTAAGCTTAAGTTGAAAGAGTTAACCGGAGTTTGACTTTTGTGTAGACGACTCTGGAATGGAATTTCGACGGTTTCGATAGATCCTTGTAGTGATTTTAGATATAGGAGCGTGTCCGGATTTGGATTTGGAAGTCCTTAGATTGATTTTATGCATTTTGGCAAAAGTTGGAAAGTTGAAGATTTGGAAGATTGAGAGGTTTGACCGGGAGTTGACTTTATTTATATCGGGTTCGGATTGGAACTTTGGGTGTTGGAGTAGCTCCGTTGTGTCATTTGGGAGTTGCATGCAAAATTTGAGGTCATTCGGAGTTGACTTGAGATGTTTCGGCATGAGTTTTAGAAGTTGGAAGTTCATTAGTTTATTAGGCTTGAATTGATGAGCGATTCATAGTTTTGTTGTTGTTTGATGTGATTGGAGACTTTGAGTAAGTTCGTATTGCGTTTTAGAGATTTTTGGTATGTTTGGATCGGGTCCCGGGGACCTCGGGTGAGTTTTGAGAGAAAGTTTTGACATTTTGGCTCTTTGATGATCTTCTGGAGCAGTTGAAGTTTGGAAGGCACTTTTTGAAGTGCTGAGGCAAAGCCTCATGTGCGGCCACAAACCCCCAAGTGCGGAGGAACTGGGAATATGTAGGTCCGTTGGACTGACTTCAGGAGCTTATATCTCTCAATATATGAAGAATTTCGGGATGATCCAAAAACATAAGTTGTAGATCTTGGAGTTTAGATTCCAAAAAAATCAAACAGTTCATTAGTTAGATAATTGTACAGAAAGTTATGGTCAAATTACTAAAGATTGGTAGTGCAGTTACTGCAGGAGTGCGGCCGCATAATTTGGATTGCGGCCGCAGAACTTGGAAGTGCTGACCATACAAAAAGAGTGCGGTCAGCACTGTGGGAGATCAGATCTTGTACTATATAAAGGGATTTTTGGACTTGTATTTCATTCCTCACCACTTTAGAGACTTGGGAGCTCGAGTTTGAAGGGTTTCAACCTAGATCTTCATAAACAAGCTTGGGGTAAGTGATTATAACATATATCTATGAGATTTATATGGATCCATCACTAGATTTAACATCAAACATAGGAATCAAAAAGAGAAATTGAGGGTTTTTGTGTAAACTTTTTCTAAAGTGAATAATTGAGTTTTGAACATCGATTTCGAGTGGGAATTGGATTATTTTGGTATGTTTGGACTCATATCGGAATGGGCATTCAAATTTTGTGAGTTTTGTCGGGTTCCAAGGTGCGAACCCGGGGGTTGACGTTTGGGGTTGACTTTTTTGTTTTTATTAAAGATCAAAGCTTTATTATCCGAAATTATTTTCTGTGGTTTTTATTTATGATATTAAGTTATTTTGGCTAGACTTGAGCCGTCCAGAGATTGTTTCACACGAGAAGGTCATTTTAGAGTATTGATTGGGCTTCTTTGAGGCAAGTGTCTTGCCTAACTTTGTGTGAAGGAAATTACCCCTTAGGATTTGTGTTGTTTATCCATTAATTGTGGTACGTGAAGGCCGTGTACGCAAGGTGACGAGTCGGTACATGGGCTAAATGTGGTAATTGACCGGTTTGGGTTATGTAAATTGTTTCCTGCCTTTAATTGAATTGTCATAACATGTTATCTTCATCGTAGTTAATCTATTCTTACGTGATTTACTTGCCATTGTAAATACTTGTCTCATCTCTTACTTGTTATTTTCCTTTACATGCTTAATTGAAGTTATTGTTCTCTCATTTCCTTGTATACTATTTAACTGTTGAGTTACCTTACTTGAAGTTGTTAGTTCTTGTAATATATTATTGTTGAATTATGGTGTTGATGTTATAAAGGTTGTGATTCACATTGAGGCAAGGTTGTAAATTATTAAAATACCATTCTTGGTAAGATACTCACTTTCATTTGCTATTGTTGAGACTCTTGTACATGTTCTTGTTGAACCATGGGCTATTTATTGTGGAAATATTATTATTATTGACTTCTTTGGCAAGTTGTGGTATGGGAACTTGAGGTGTAATTTATGGTATGTTGTGATATTGATACGTCTGTGGTGGTATAAGGATACGGGTTGATATACATGCGGTGAGATAAGGTGGGATTGATACGCGTATTGCTAGTAAGGGAAATACTTGAAGCCATTCTGTGTGATAAGATGGGATAAAACGCGGGTAGCTATTTCGGAAAAATAATTTTCAAAACTAAATGTAAGGCTCCCGTGGTGATATAAGGAAAGATTGTGATTTGATTTGTGAAATGAGACTACGAGGCGGTACCTTGGTAGTGGTTCGTGTTGATACCTTTCATTTCCATCACTTGTGTTTTGTTTGCATCGTTTCTTTGGCATTCTTATTATGTGTTTTCTTCTGTGATGTCTTAATTGCCTTAATTTTAGTGTAGCTATTCTTGTTATATTTCTTCATTGTATCATTTCCACTGTTTCCATTATTATATTGTACTTTAACTGTTCAGTTTCTTTATTTATTCCAGTAGGTTTTTTTACCTGACATAATCACTACTCTACTGAGGTTAGGCTTCATACTTACTGGGTATCATTGTAGTATACTCATACTATGCTTCTGCACATCTTTTTGTGCAAATCCAGGTACTTTATACTAGTCTAGGCATTAGTGAGTCGAGCTTGGATCGGAGACTTCAAGGTATACCTGCAGGCGTTTGCAGGCCTCGGAGTCACCCTCTATCTAGTTTCTATTTCATTCTCCTTTTATAGATTCTGTTGTATAGGGATGTTTCAGTATACTCGTGTAGAGCTTGTGACTCGATATCACCAGATTTTGGATATTATGTTCGGTTGTATTGCGAAGTCCTTTTATGATAGCTATTATTTTAAATTGGAAGTTTTATTACTGTTTCCGTTAAATTCTTCATGTATGTTAGGATTACCTAGTCTTAGAGACTAGGTTCCATCACGACATCTTACGGAGGAAGATTGGCGTTGTGACAAGTTTGTATCAGAGCTCTAGGTTCATAGGTGTTACGAGTCATAAGTAGGTTTAGTAGAGTCTCGCGGATCGATACGGAGACATCTGTACTTATCTTCGAGAGGCTATGGAACTGTTAGGAAAATTCACTTCTTTGATTCCTTATCGTGCGAATTTGTTGACTTTGAAATTCTGAATCTTTATCTTTTTATTTGTCACTACCCAAAATCCAACTGGTCGTGATGGCACCTAACCCAACCCACTAGTTAAGCCAATAAACAATAAACCTCCATATAATGTTAATGATACGAGTCAAAAATAAAATAACTGAATTTTATACGACTCCCCAAGGACCGGTAGTCTAACTCATGAGCTTCTAGGACTTAGAGTTTACAAAGATGGTATGAAATAAATACATCATCCGTTTGAAATGTACATAAACAGATTTATAAATCTAAATCTACTAAGAAAAAGAGGTAGCTATAACCGGAACTGTAATAACCCGACAGATCATTTTGAGGGTTGTAGACCTGTTCCCCCATTTACTACTCATTTTATGCTTAACAGTTGTTATGTGACTTGCCGGGGTAATTGGTTCGATTTCGAAGAGGTTTCGGAATGAGTTGAGACACTTAGTCTCAAGGTTGGAAGCTTAAGATGAAAAGGTTGACCGTATGTTGACTTGTGTGTTAATGGCTCCAGATTGAAGTTTTGATGGTTATGTTAGCTCCGTTGAGTGATTTTGAACTTAGGAGTTTGTCCGGATTGTAATTTGGAGGTCCTTAGTTGAATTAGGCTTGAAATAGAAAAAATTAGAAATTTAGAAGTTTGACCGAGAGTTGACTTTGTGGTTACCGTGCTCAGATTGGGGTTCCGAGAGTTATAGTAGGTCCGTTGTCTCATTTTTTACTTGTGTGCAAAATTTGAGGTCAATCGGACATGATTTGATAGGTTTCGGCATCGAATGTAGAAGTTAGAAGTTCGAAAGTTCATTAAGCTTGAATTGATGCGCGATTCGTGGTTTTAGGTCGTCTGATGTGATTTGAAGGCTCGACTAAGTTCGTATTATGTTTTAGGACTTGTTGCTATATCTGGTTGAGGTCCAGGGGGCCTCGAGAGTGATTCGGCTTGGAATCGGATTTGATTTTTGGAATTTTTTAAGGCTAGTATGTTCTGGTCTGGTGCGACCGCACCTGCAAGGGAAAGACCGCAGGTGCGGAGCCGCAGAAGCGGCCCTAGGGTCGCAGATGCGCAGATGCGGTTTTGGGTGAAGTGAGGGTTTTTACACGTGAGAGGGAAAATTTCGCACATGCGATCGTGCATATGCGGAGGCTGGTCGCAGAAGAGGAGAGGGCTTGGAGTCGGGGGTACGCAGAAACGGATGGGCTTGCGCAGATGTGCACCTGCAGAAGTGGGATTTGGAATCGCAGAAGCGGCTGGTCGGCCCTTTAGTGACCTCCGCAGATGCGGATTATTGACCGCAAAGATGGTACCGAAGAAGCGCATTTTTGGACCGCAGAAGCGGGATCTCTAGGCAATGTTTAAATTCGAAGGGTTTCATGATTTTTCTTATTTTGGACTTTGCAAACTCAGACTAAGGCAATTTTTGAGAGGAATTTTGAAGGGATTCTTGAGGTAAGTCACTTGTGGTTAAATTTATTCAATAATTATGTTTCCCCATTGAATTTTCCACCTAGATTGTGTGGTTTTGAGGTGTAATTTGGGAGTTTGAGGCTAGGGATTTGGAGAGTTTAAATTTGGGATTTGGGTGTCGATTTGGCATTGGATTTTGGTAAATTTGGTTTGGTTGGACTCTTGGTTGAATGGACTTTCGAATTTTGTGACTTTTATTGGATTCCGAGAAATAGGCCCGGAGGGCCGCTTTGAGTTGACTTTTTTACCTTTGATTGAGAACTTAGTATTTTCTTATGGAATTGATTTCTTTAGCTCGTGTTGATTGTATCGAACTGTTTATGGCTAGATTCGAGGCATTTGGAGGTTGTTTCGTGAGGCAAGGGCTTGTTGGAGTAGGGATTTGCATAGCTTGAGGTAAGTAACACTTCTAAACTTGGTTCTAAGGGTATGAAACCCCAAATTTCATGTTATGTGATTGGTGCTGAGGTGACGCATGTGCTAGGTGACGGGTATGTAGGCATGCACCTTATGAATTGTGACTTGGTTGATTCCATGGAACTGAATAGTTGATTAATCTTGTTGTTACCCATATTTTCACCACGTGTTAGAACTATTGAGCTGTCAGTCATGTTAGAAACCCTGCTTAGGCTACATGTTGGTACTGTTGAGACCCACAGAGGTCGCATCACATGTTGAATTATTTGCTTAATCTGTCAATGTGTACTTAGTCACAGTTATTATTTGCATTATATGTCTTAGTCTCTGTTGTCCTTATTTGATACATCATGTCATCATTGTTTGGGCTAATTATCACGATTCTGGTGAGCTCTAGAGACTTGAGAGATTATTGACTGAATTAGGCTGGGGGTCTATTGTGAGTGGTATTCATGGGACCAGATTGCACGCCGCAGCAGATTTTATTGATCCATGACAGGATTTGGCTTATCATAGCGTTTGGGCTGGATCGCCCCTCCCAGAGTCTACACATCCACAGTGGGCACAATGCTAGCAGTTATTTATATTTGGGCTGGATCTGCCCTGTTTTATTTGCATTTGGGCTAGATCTGCCCTGGGCTGGACCTGCTCTGTTCTATGTTGAATTTTATTGCAAAACCTGAAAGCATGTCTAAAATTCTTGTACCCTTACTCGTAGATCACAAATTCATGAGATATCATTGTCATATTTGTTGTAAGCTACCATACTGTTAACACTGCATATGGACTGTATTACTCAAACTCGTCACTACTTTCAGTCCAAAGGTTAGATTTGTTACTTATTGAGTTGGTTGTACTCACGCTACACCCTACACCTCGTGTGAAAATTCAGGTGCTTTCGGTCACGGCAGTTGCTGCTTTGCAGAGTCCAGACCTTCGGAGATCATCGAGGTAGCTGCTTGGCATCCGCAGACCTTGACTCTCATCCCTTATCCTTCAGTTTATTTATTCAGTTTTACTTTCTAGACAGTGTACCAGACTATGTCATTATGTAGATGCTCATGTACTCAGTAACACCCCGATTTCGGGAAGAAATTATGTATTGAGTTATGTTATTCTATATTGTTTTTATGAGATTTTCCCTTATTTGGAATAGTTTAGTATATTTCAAAAATTGGAAGTGTTGGAAATGTCTGAGTAGTCGACTTGCCTAGTACCATGATAGGCGTCATCACGATAGGTAAGGTTTTAGGTCGTGACAGGAACGCAAGTACATCTTCAATGCCAGCTCCCGCCACTCACAGTAATATCAGCTCCAAAATCTGCACACAAGGTGTTGAAGTGTAGTATGAGTTCAACCGACCTCATGTACTCAATAAGTAACAAACCTAACCTTAGGTTGAAAGTAGTGACAAGATTAGACAATAGTAAGAGGCCAACACCAATAGCCAAGAACAACTCGTAACAATATAATAAAAGTAGTATAAGAAATAACTCAAAGATATGATGCTCAGCTCGTTCACAGTTATAGAAAAATAGGCATGTTTTTCAGGTATAACATTAAAACCCAAATCTTTCACTGAAATCACCAAAATATGAGTAAATCAGAAAATTGTGATTTTTCCCAATCTTTCAACAACAGATAAGATATTTCATTCTTAGATGGCATGAGCAAAGTACATCTCTATGCCTACATGTCAAGTGCACGTGAAATCATTAACGTCATAAAACCGTGTAGCATGAGGAAATGCATCTTTATGCCTGTATGTCAAACATTCATGTCAAATGTAATGCATCACAGTGATGAACTCATGTACTCACACATCTCAGAGTACTCCATCTCACTGTCTCACACTCCCACTCATCACGGTCAATCACTTAGCACACTTAGTCACTCAGCACTGTACGGTACATGCTGCGACGCATAGCCCAATCCTATTATAAATCAATAAAAACTACGCTGACTGCTGATATGTCAGACTCCGAAAGGGTGGATCCTGCCAAACCGCCAATATAAGCCATCATGGCCTGCTTCGGCGTGTAGCCCGATCCAATCAATAAAATTAAAAGCCCATAGGGTCTGCTGCGGCGTGCAGCCCGATCCATATAATAATAATAATACATATATAGCTAATATGGCCTGCTGCGGCGTGCAGCCCGATCCCCTCAATAATATATATATATATATATATATATATATATATATATATATATATATAGCCCATAGGGCCTGCTGGGGCGTGCAGCCCGATCCCATCAATATCACTCACAATCCGACCCTCAAGCGCCAACTCAGTCATCAATCTCTGCGGTCTCTCGGGCTCACAAATCTCATGCCAATCAGCCCAAACAATGATAACATGACGTGACAACAAATGATAACAAGACTGAGCTGTGATATGCAAATGAATGAATATGACTAAGTATGTAATTATGATTTAAGCAAAGAACTCAACAGCAGAAATGACTTCAGTGAGTCCCAACAGGATAAACATATAGCCTAAACACGGTTTCTAACATGGATCACAGCTCAATTACTCTAGCACGTGGAAGTTTCATGGATACAAATAAGATTAGTTCTACACTCGATTTTGATTATATTTCATGAATCTATCTTCATTTTTTGGTAATTGGATTTTGGATTATAAATCTATCCTGTCAGCTAGAGAAATGGCCCCTCGCACCTGCAGAAAAACATCTGCTCCTACGACATCATAGGTGCAACAAATAAATGCGCATCTGTGCAAAATCCCACTACTGCGCCAATGATCTCGCTTCTCCGTGCACACAGGTGCGCTTCTTACTCTGCATCTGCGATGGTCGTCCAGCCTCGCCTTCTTCGCAGGTACGCCAATGACCTCGATTCTGCGACCACCGCACCTGCGCAAAACCAATCGCAAGTGCGCAATACTAGAACTAGCTCCTCTTCAGCAATGCAACATGAGATAAAAATGATCTGAACCTCGTCTGACACTCATCTGAGCCCCTCGGGACCCCGTCAGAATGTACCAACAAGTCCCAAAACATAACACGAACTTCCTCGAGGCCTCAAATCACGAATAACAACACCAAAACCATAAATCGCACCTTAAATCAAACTTAAATAAACCTTTGAACTTTCAACTTGCAAAAGTCGTGCAGAAGCATATCAAATCAACCCGGAATGAACTCAAATTTTGCACACAAATCCCAAATGACATAACAAAGCTATTCCGATTTCTGGAACCACAAGTTGAACCCGATATCATCAAAGTCAAATCCCGGCCATACTCATGAACATTTTAAACCTTTATATTTTCAATTTTTGCCAACCAGTGCTGAAACCTTCTAGAAATATCCAAATGCAAATCCGGGCATGCGCCCAAGTCCAAAATCACCATCCCGACCTAATGGAACCATCGAAACTCCGATCTAGGGTCAAATACACAAAAGTCAAACTTGGTCAACTCTTCCAATTTAAAATTTCCTAGTTGAGGATCATTCTTCAAAATAAACTCCGAATAACCTGAAAACTAAAATCAACAATTCACACAAGTCATAATACATCATACGAATCTACTTGAGACTTCAAGTAGCTGAAAATGCTCGAAACAACCGGTCGGGTCATTACATTCTCCCCCACTTAAACATACGTTTGTCCTCGAATGTGCCAAGAGTTGTTCCTAAGCCGTCAAAACGACGTTTAACCTTACCATGCATATACTCGGGGGTAATCCCACGTCACTCGAATCTTTACGCCTAACAACGCAACATAACTGAAGATCCTTAATTCAACCTTAGCCCATAAACCTTGGAACCCAATTTCTAATATCCGAAATTCCTTACAAGACCCGAATCTTGCATCTACACATTGTATAAGTCTGAACAAGCTGTATCAAGCCATAACCATAACCCAAGATGTAATCACATGATATACCACACAACTCGCATACTCGTAGTAATAATTCCCGATCACAGTGGATGCTTAAAACAAACTCGATACTAGTGGTATACCTCAAATCAAATAAAACCTCATTCAAAACCTTAGTTCACTGTCGATGATGAAAGAAACACGCAGAAACTGATAACCACTCATTAGATAAACAAGTCGTGGAGCTCTCTCTAGTCCGACAAAACCAAAGGCAAATCCTAATCTAACTTCCGATATTATTCCTCCAAACATACCGTAATCTAATCCGATAGTATCCATTCTAGGTCCAATGACCTTATCTCCTCAAACCTAACTATTCTATTGGCATGCCACACCAATACAACCTTATGCGACAAATCGTGTAATTCATGCACCAATACGCAACAATTCAAATGCACCCAAAAATAGAAAATGACTCAAATGAGAGAACCGTCCCACAAGCTCGGCAAGTAGCACCATAACCACAATGCTATGAACCCATCATACATAGTAAAACCAAGACACACGAATCTAATACAAAGGATCATATCCCAACATAACTCTGCCGCAATGCGTGACCATCTAAACACTGGTCCATATGAAATACCTCAAACCACAATGCTTATAATAAAAAATTACACGTGATTCGACATCAAATACACGAAGAACATGACCATAACCATGGAGAAGGGAATAACACAATATACACAGCCCGGAAGGACCATAACCAAGGCGCAATCGACCATTCAATACCCGAATAACCATATCGCTCAAATTTCGCTATAAGGCCCAAACAGAACTGCACCATGTGTGCATATAACCAACGAATCACCACCCCTCGTAGCATAGTGGAATAACACATAGAACAAACATGAACAAGCTCAACTCTAATCAAATGACACACCTTTCAGCAATAACGGTGCTGAGTCAACAAATCCAACCTAGTGTAGAATACACATCCTCCTTGGGCCTACTAAAGGGCCCCCAAATCAACTCCGGTCATCCCCAAATAGATAAATGGCTCTCGAAAAATCCCAAATGACCTAACCATAGCACGTACTACCATCTAGCTACCCTTGGTCACGTTTTCACAGTCCGCAACCACGAAACAATCTGCTTCTGCGATCTCCCAATCCCCAAATCTATAGAATACATTAATCACCATAGCCGATCCCAACTCCGCCACTCGAATTACTAACACATCTATGATACATAATCATCCCCACAGAAATACTTTTATAATTCTTCCATGCCACATAACAAAAATCTGAATATCAGCAGTCGATCAATCAGGCAAGTACCGCAACACCAATAAAGCATTCGTAAGTCAAAACATAGTGCGCCTTCTGAAATGCGCACCCTTCTCAAGCAATACCAAGTAGTAATAGCTTTCATCTAGTCATCTGAAATCGTTCATGTTATCTAAGAATTCATGACCTTCAATTCAAAACTGAACCATAACCTTGCACAAGCTAATCTCAATCCCACGCAATACACCTTATCTATCATGCTATCATGTGAAAAGCACGAGAACATCATTAACAACTTTGAGTCACAAGCGAAATACATATTCAATCAGTCGGAAACTTTCCACTTGATCCCATTCAGGAGAGAATTACAACACGCAACTTACCCCTCATACTTGTTGATAATATCCATCTCCAATTGTGGCAGAAATCATCGAGAATACTTCGAAGCCCATTTGTTTGACTTATTATGTTCACACATCCATCTTTTACAGTGGCATCTTTAACGTTGAGCCTTAGAGGTGCAACATTCACTCATATTGTTGGTTACAGCCATTTTTAGTAGGTGTCTTATATATTTAACGTATCATGTAGATGTATTCGATTCCATGTTAAGTTTTTTAAAATCTCAGACTTTGTTTGTATTGCTTATGTCCTGAGAAGCATAATTTGATTTACATTCAGATGTCATTTTCTGGTGATTTTTCTAAATCGGGGGTGGGGCAACTGTAAGTTTTACTTAATGTTAAATTGAAAATTTTTTGACACAACAAGGAAATTGAGGATTCATATACCTAGGGATTGTGGCGTAGTTGCTATTGCTGTAAACGGTTGGAACTGTCAATTATCAACAAAGAATGAGAAACCAAAAAGGTTGGAACTTTTACCTTGGGTCTGCTATTCTCGAAAAAAATTCATGATTAGCGTATAGCTCTTGTAGCAATTTGAGCATTATCTGCTGCAATATGTTTATATATTCACTTATCCGAAAAATGGAGTTTTTCTATTCTTAATTGACCACTACATATGTCAAAAATAATTGGTTACTCCTATTCTGGGCAAAGCTACAGTTTTACCTACAGGTTTACTTATTGGTTTTACAGAACCCAATAATTTTGGCTCAAACCGCATATGTACCGATGATTTATCCAGAACCAAGGAAGTTGCTTTTTCTAGAATTCAAAACTCATAACTCAAAATCCTAGATCCGACTCTTTTCCAATTAAGGAGCATGATCTGATCGATTATATGCACCTTGCAATTGAAAGTTTCAAATGTGTCTAGTATTGGAACAACTTATATGTTTTCCCTAAAGGACCTGACAGTACAGTTACACTGTAGCCTGACAATTGTAGCCTTTCCATTTACTTGTGTTCTTGACATGAATTCAGTGAGACGAAATTCGTAGATCTGCTACTCTCTGCAAATTTTCAATGTGCTTTATTGGCATTAGGATTCTGTTTGTGTTTCAAATTCAGGGATTCAGTTTACATCACATGTACAAGATTTATTTTGAACTAAAAAAAACTTTAGGATATTTTGAACAACCTTTAAAAAATTCATGTGATTGTTTAAACAACCCGAGAATTGTTTAAACAACTTTTTGATTGTTTAGGATGTGTAAATACTCACTTCATCAAATCTCATTATGGGACAAGAACCCATAGACACCGGACTGAGGTATGAAATGAAGGACAAGTTTTACTCACTTGAAACTCAAGCAATAGAAGAGTCGAGTGAGTTCACTAGTTCATTAATAAAAATTCGATAGAAAGTTCAATTTTGAAAGTCACAACCCTTAAATATTTATCCCCAATTATTACTAATTATAATACAATTCCATATAACTTAAGTCAATGTCCCTCCTTTTTTTTTTTTGAAAAAACTTCGGGGTCTTTATCCCCAAACCTAATGTTATGGTATAAAATAGTTTATATTAAATGGTTATATAAGAAAGAAACATGAATTATATGGGATGAATATGTTAATTAAAAAAAAGGAGAATTTGTTTTATGAAATAAAAAAGTAAATTTAAATAAAAGAAAATAATATAATATAGAAAAGAGAGAAGAATATAAAAGGGATATTCTTTTTTTGTGTAAAAAATAGTGTAATGGGTTGGAGTTAATTCGCACCATTTTGGTGTAAATAAAATGGTGCAAGGGTTAGAGATGCCCTTATACAGGTAGTTTAAAAATAAAGAATGAAACTTAATATGTAATAAATATATTACTCCCTTTTGTTTCAATTATATAACATTAATTTGACTGAGAGGGGAGTCTAAGAAATAAAGTTAAGATATTTGAAAATTATGCTTTTGTCACGACCCAAGTTCTCCCTCCGTGAACCGTCGTGACGGCACCTAGTCTCTACGACTAGGTAAGCCTAACACTTATGGAAAAAGGAACGAAAACATAAAAGCTATCAACTAACAAGTAAATTTAAATAAGGAAAAGAGATGCCGCTGGGCGTTTACAATAATCACTTTCGAAAAATACTTAACCTCTTCCAGAACCCGGAATGTCATAAGTCACAAGCTAAATAAGACACAGTACTCCCATACTCCAGAGTCTAATACAAGAAAAAAATACAAGAAGAGTTGACATGGGGTAGAATAGATAGGGACTTCGAGGTCTGCGGACGCGGCAAATATACCTTGAAGTCTCTACAGCTAGCGTGCCTCACTGGTGATGTGGCTAATGTGGCAGCAAATTTTGTACACAAGTTATATTCAACACTACAGACCTATTCCAACTTTCGGAATCGGATTCCGACCCCGATATCAAAAATTCCATTACCGGCCCGAAAACTCCAGAAATTCAACTTTCGCCATTTCAAGCCTAAATAAGCTACGGACCTCCAAAACACAATCCAAACACGCCCCTAAGCCTAAAATCACCCAACGGAGCTAACGGAATTGACGGAACTCCATTCCGGAGTCGTATTCACACTGTTCCGGCTACGATCCAAATTCTAAGACTTAAGCACTCATTTAGGGACTAAGTGTCCCAAAACACTCCGAAACATAAAAGGAATCATCCCGGCAAGTCACAATAGTATAAAAAGATACGAGGGAAGCAATTAATAGGGGATAGGGGCATAAATTCTCAAAACGACCGGCCGGATCGTTACATCCTCCCCCTCTTAAAACATTCGTTCGTCCTCGAACGAGCATAGAGACATACCTGAAGTGGTGAAAAGATGAGGATAACAGCTGCGCATATCCTGCTCGGTCTCCCAAGTCGCCTCCTCGACCGGCTGACCCCGCCACTGAACCTTCACAGATGCAATGTTCTTTGACCTCAGCTTGCGAACCTGTCTGTCCACAATAGCCACTGGCTCATCAACATAGGATAGATCCTTGTCCAACTGGACTGAACTGAAATCCATCACGTGAGACGGGTCACCGTGATACCTCCGGAGTTGTCAAAACATGAAATACCAGATGAACTCCTGCTAGGCTGGGAGGTAAGGCAAGCTCATAAGCAACCTCCCCAACACGCCGCAACACCTCAAAGAGACCAATAAACCTTGAGCTCAGCTTGCCCCTCTTTCCGAACCTCATAACGCCCTTCATAGGCGAAACCCGAAGCAAGACCCGCTCTCCAACCATAAATGAAACATCGCGAACCTTCCGGTCCGCATAACTCTTTTGTCTGGACTGGGCTGTGCGAAGTCTATCTTGAATCACCTTAACCTTCTCCAAAGCGTCCTGAACCAAGTATGTGCCCAATAGCCTCGCCCAGATCGAACCAACCATTAGGGACCGATACTGCCTATCATACAGAGCCTTATACGGTGCCATCTGAATGTTGGACTGATAGCTGTTGTTGTAGGCAAACTCCGCAAGTGGCAAGAACTTATCCCAAGAACCTCCAAACTCTATCACACACACACGGAGCATATCCTCAAGAATCTGAATAGTACGCTCAAAATGTCCGTCTGTCTAGGGGTGAAATGTTGTGCTCATCTCCACCCGAGTACCCAACGTATGCTGTATGGCTCTCCAGAACCGTGATGTAAACTGCGTGCCCCAGTCAGAGATGATAGATACCGGCACGCCATGAAGTCTGACAATCTCTCAGATATAAACTTGAGCCAGCTGCTCGGAAGAATAGGTAGTCATCACAGGAAGGAAATGAGCCGACTTGGTCAGTCTATCCACAATCACCTAAACTGCATCAAACTTCCGTTGAGTCCGTGGGAGTCCAACAACGAAATCCATAGTGATCCGCTCCCATTTCCACTCTGGAATCTCTAACTTCTGAAGCAATCCGCCCGGTCGTTGATGCTCATACTTCACCTGCTGGCAATTTAGACACCGAGCAACATATTCCACTATGTCCTTCTTCATTCTACGCCGCCAATAATGTTGTCTCAAGTCCTGATACATCTTCGCGGCACCCGGATGAATAGAGTACCGCGAGCTATGAGCCTCCTGAAGAATCAACTCACGCAACCCATCCACATTAGGCATACATAGCCTGTCATGCATCCTCAATGCACCATTGTCCCTAATAGTGACCTCCTTAGCATCACCGGGCTGGACCGTGTCCATAAGGACAAGTAGATGGGGGTTATCATACTGACGCTCCCTGATATGATCATAAAGAGAAGACCGGGAGACCACACAAGCCAATACTCGACTAGGCTCCGAAATATCCAATCTCACAAATTGGCTGGCTAAGGCCTGAACATCCAATGCCATAGGCCTCTCTGCTGCTGGTAGATAAGCCAACCTCCCCAAACTCTCTGCCCTACGACTCAAGGCATCGGCCACCATATTGGCCTTCCCCGGGTGGTACAAAATAGTGATACCATAGTCCTTAAGCAACTCTAACCACCTCCTCTGACGTAAATTAAGATACTTCTGCTTGAACAGATGTTGCAAACTCCGGTGATTAGTATAGATCTCATAAGGGACACCGCATAAATAGTGCCTCCATTTTTAAAGGCATGAACAATAGCTTCTAGCTCAAGGTCGTGGATGGGATAGTTCTTTTCATGCACCTTCAGCTGTCTGGACGCGTAGGCAATTACCCTATGGTCCTGCATCAACACCGCACCGAGGCCAACTCGCGATGCGTCACAATAAATTGTATAAGACCCCGAACCTGTAGGCAACATCAATACTGAGCTGTAGTCAAAGTTGTCTTGAGCTTTTGAAAGCTCTCCTCACACTACTCTGTCCACCTGAACGGAGCACCCTTCTGGATCAGCCTGGTCCTAGGTACTGCAATAGATGAGAATCCCTCAACAAATCAACAGTAATAACCCGCCAAACCAAGAAAGCTCCGGACCTCTGTAGCTGAGGACGGTCTGGGCCAACTCTACATCACTTCCACTTTCTTCGGATCCACCCTAATCCCTTCACTAGACACTACGTGACCTAAAAATGCCACGGAATCCAACCAGAACTCACATTTTGAGAACTTTGCATATAATTTCTTTTCTCTCAAGGTCTGAAGCACTGTCCTCAGGTGCTGCTCATGATCTTCCTGACTCCGGGAGTACACCAAAGTGCCATCAATAAAGACAATAACGAACGAATCAAGATATGGCCGGAATACACTGTGCATAAATACTGCTGGGGCGTTGGTCAGCCCAAATGACATAACAAGGAACTCGTAATGACCATACCGAATCATGAAAGCAGTCTTCGGGATATCTGGCTCCCGAATCTTCAACTGATGATAACCTGAACGCAAATCAATCTTGAAAAACACTCGAGCACCTTGTAATTGATCAAATAGGCCATCAATACGAGGCAAAGGATAACGGTTCTTCACTGTAACTTTGTTCAGCTAGCTATAATCAATGCACATACGCATAGAACCATCCTTTTTCTTCACAAACAAGACAGGAGCACCCCAAGGTGACACACTGGGCTGAATAAAGCCCTTATAAAGCAATTCCTGTAACTATTCCTTCAACTCCTTCAACTCAGGAGGGGCCATACGATAAGGAGGAATAGAGATGGGCTGAGTGCCCATCAACAAATCAATGCCAAAATCAATATCTCTGTCGGGCGGCATGCCCGAAAGATCAGCTGGAAACACATCAGGGAAATTCCTCACTACTGGGACTGATTCAACTGTAGGGGTATCAATACTTACATCTCTCACATAAGCTAGATAAGCGTCACACTCCTTCTCAACCATTCACTGAGCTTTAAGAAATGAAATAACTCTACTGGGAGTGTAATCTAAAGTACCCCCTCCACTCTAATCACGCTAAACCTGGCATAGCCAGTGTCATGGTCTTGGCGTGACAATCAAGAATAGCATAATGGGGCGACAACCAGTCCATGCCCAAGATAACATCAAAATCTACCATGATGAACAACAATAAATCAGCTCTGGTCTCAAAACCACTCAGAGCAATCAAACGCGACCTATAGAAGCGGTCCACAATAAGAGAATCTCCCACATGAGTAGGCACATCAACAGGGGAACTCAAAGAATCCCATGATATGCCCAAATGCGGGGCAAAATAAGTGGACACATAGGAATAAGTGAAGCCTGGATCGAATAGAACCGATGTATCTCTATGGCAGACCGGAACAATACCTGTAATGACAGAGACGGAAGCAACAGCCTCTGTACGAGTAGGAAGGGCATAGTATCTGGCCTGGCCTCCACCCCTAGGGTGACCTCTACCTCCCCGACCTCCGACTCTAGCTGGCTGAGCAGGTGGGGTGGCAGCTGGTGCTGTAATAATAGCTTGGGAACTCTATAGAGCACGCTGTGGCTGAGAAGTCTGTGGAGGTGCACCCCTCCTAAGGCTGGGACAATCCCTCACCATATGGCGAGTGTCGCCACACTCAAAATAAGCTCTAGGAGGGCGTGGTGGCTGTGAATGGCTCGGGCCAGGTCTGCTGGACTGACCATTAAAAGCACCCCGTGCAGGAGGCACACTAGATACTGGAGGTGCATAATAAGGCTCCTGAGGTCTAGGAGGAGTTGGAATACCACTGTCGGCTGGAAGAGCTGAATAAACGGGGCAACTCACATAGCCCCTACCATGACGAACTGCAGCTGGGGCACGGGCACCAGAATAATGGCCCGACTCTCGAGACCTCTTGGCCTCTCTCTCCTCCATATCCCGAGCAAGCATGCCCTCTACTCTCCTAGCAATGCTCACCACCTACTGATACGCGATATCCATCTCTAACTCCCGGGCCATGCTGGACCTGATGCTGGGAAGGAGCCCCTCAATAAACTGGCGAACCCTCTCTCGAACTGTAGAAACCAAGGTCGGTGCATGTCTAGCCAAGTCACTGAAACGGACAGCATACTCTGAAATAGTCATAGTGCCCTGGCGCAACTGCTCAAACTCCATGCACCATGTGTCCCTGAGGCTATGAGGGACATACACTCTCAAAAACATGTCCGAGAACTGAGTCCATGTAAGAGAAGTTGACTGTCCAACTCAAAAGTACGCCACCACTGATAGGCTGCCCCTCGAAGCTGGAAGGCAGTAAAAGAAACCCTACTCGACTTTGCTATGCCCATAGTACGAAGGATACGGTGGCACTCCTCCAGAAATACCTGAGCATCCACTAGTGCTAGGCCACTGAATGTAGGAGGCTCTTACTTCTTATACCTCTCAAGCCTCCGCTGCTCCTCCTCTGAAGCTGTTGCCCTACCCTCGGGGTGAACTGGGGCTACAAGTGGTATCGATATAACCTCTGGGACCCGATCGACCTGAACCCGCTGCTCTGGGGTGCGGGCAGCGGGAGTCTGTGCTCCTCCCCCGGCCTGAGATGTGGCTGCAGCAAGGGGAATCAATCTGGCCTGAGCTAGAATGTTGTACATGCTCATGAACTGTGCAAGGGTCTCTTGAAAGCTGGAGTAGTAGTAGTAGTAGTAGTAGTAGCAGGCGTATCAGGTGCCTATGCTCCGGCTGGAGCTACTGGTGGCTCCTCTGGAGCAGCTCGCCAGGGTGCTCTGGCTGCACCACGTGCGCGTCCTCGGCCTCTACCCCGGCCCCGGCCTCTGTGGCTCTAGTAGGGGGCGCGGGTGTCTGGTCATCTCCGGTAGCACGTGTCCTCACCATCTTTGAGAGAATAGAAGACAGAAGTTTAGAATCTCGAAGTCAATAATCTCGCACGACAAAGAATCAAATGAAGTGGAATTTTCCTAACAGTTCCATAGCCTTCCGAAGATAAGTACAGACGTCTCCGTACCGATCCGCTAGACTCTAATAAATCGGCTTGTGACTCATGACTCCAATAAACCTAGAGCTCTGATACCAACTTGTCACGACCCTAGTTCTCCCTCCGTGAACCATCGTGACGGCACCTAGTCTCTATGACTAGGTAAGCCTAACATTCCCAGAAAAAGGAACAAAAATATAAAAGCTATCAACTAACAAGTAAATTTAAACAAGGAAAAGAGATGCCGCTCGGCATTTACAATAATCACTTTCGAAAAATAGTTAAACTCTCCCAAAACCCGGAATGTCACAAGTCACAAGCTTAAGAAAGAGGCAGGACTCCCATACTCCAGAGACAAGAAGAAAATACAAGAAGAGTTGACATGGAGTAGAATAGATAGGGACTTCGAGGTCTGCGAACGCGGCAAATATACCTTGAAGTCTATACAGCTGGCCCGCCTCACTGGTGATATGGCTTATAAGAGGTACCTGGATCTGCACACGTAAAATATGTGCAGGAAAGGGCATGAGTACTCCACAACGGTACCCAATAAGTGCCAAGTCTAACCTCGGTCGATTAGTGACGAGGTCAGGTCAGGGCCCTAATGGTATAAATATAATGAAATAAGATAGAAAACAAGTATTACAGTGAATAAATACGAAAATTTAACAGGAATAAAATTCAATGAAAGACAACAGCTCAGAACATAGTTATAGCAACAGGGGATCTCTCGGGACACTGTCCCGTAGTCCCAAACGTAAATGTGCAGGGGGATCTTCCAGAATACCGTTTCATAGTCCCAAAATAAATATATAGTGCTGGGGAATCTCCCGAAATACCGTTCCATAGTCCCAAATAAACATGCAGCACAGGGGGATCTCCCAGAATACAGTTACGTAGTCCCAAAGTAAATATGCAGCTCAGCCAAACAGAGATAACAGTTATAGCAAGAAACCACACAATTTAGGCCAAGTCCGAGTCATGGAAGAATAGGAAATCTCACTAAGACATGCTGTACAGAGTTCAGATAGGCAGGTAAGGTAGTTACGACAGTTAAGGCACATAGGCATGCTTCCCTAAGCTAAACAAGATAGTTACATATGCTAGTGTTTCTAAATTAAAGGGAAAACAGATATTTGCTTAATGAAAATGGGGTTTTTCAACAAATAGCCCGTGTACGCACTCGTCACCTCACGTACATGGCGCTCATATATCAAACAGTACCAAATCCTAAGGGGAGTTCCCCCACACAAGGTTAGGCAAGCCACTTGCCTCGAACCAAGCTCAAATCAATCCGAAATAATGCTCTTTCTACGAATATCCGGCTCCAGATGGCCTAAATCTAGCCAAATCAATAACATAACGTAAATATAGCTACAAACAACTAATTTAGCTAATAAAATCAAAGTTAAAGGCAAGAAAATAGAGAACGCCCAAAAATTCTCCCCGGGCCAACGTCTCGGAATCGGGTAAAAGTCATAAATTATGAACACCCATTCACTCACGAGTTCACTCGTACCAAAATTATCCAAATCCAATGCCAAAATGCCACTTAAAAGTCAGAAATTCGATTGGGGAACTTTTCCCCTTTTTTCCCAACTTTCTCACTCAAATTCCTTGATTAAATGAAGAAAACAACATTAGATTAATGAAATGTGATCAAAATAGGATTAGGAATCGTTACCCAAAGATTTCCTCTGAAAAACTCTCAAAAAATCGCCTTCCTCTGAGCTCAAAATCAAATTTTATGGAATGAACACCAAACCCTCGAATCCTCTCTATTTCTGCCAGACAAACCGCACATGCGGACCCTTCTTCGCACTTGTGGTGCCGCACCTGCGGAAATTCCATCGCAGGTGCGGGATTCACTTAAGTGGGCT
This sequence comes from Nicotiana attenuata, assembly GCF_001879085.1. Taxonomy (NCBI): domain Eukaryota; kingdom Viridiplantae; phylum Streptophyta; class Magnoliopsida; order Solanales; family Solanaceae; genus Nicotiana; species Nicotiana attenuata. Next base: position 57,766 of record NW_017672064.1, on the reverse strand, counting down.
GGGACCGCATCTGCGAGCACTGGGCCGCACCTGCGAGCCCGCTCATGCGGTCCCCAACCGCTTCTGCGCCTCCGCTTCTGTGGATTCCTTACCGCATCTGCGGACTCAGCTGGTCTAGGCCAAATTCCGCTTCTGCGGTTCCTTAGCCGCTTCTGCGGCTCCGCACCTGCGGTCCAAAATGCGCAGGTGCGAAAACACCAAGTGCAGCAACTTCAGCAATTTGCATAAGTCTCAAACCAATCTGTTAAGCACTCGAACTCACCCGAGGCCCCCGAGACCTCAACCAAACATACCAACCAATCCTAAAACACCATAAGAACTTTGTCGAGACCTCAAATCACCTGAAACAATGCTAAAAACACAAATCATCCTCCCATCCAAACTTAATGAACATGAAACTTCAAATTTCCACACCCGATGCCGGAACCTATCAAACCACGTCAGATTGACCCCAAATTTTGCACACAAGTCATATTCAACACTACGGATCTATTCCAACTTCCAAAATCGGATTCCGACCTCGATATCAAAAATTCCATTACCGGCCCGAAACTCCAAAAATTTGACTTTTGCCATTTTAAGCCTAATAAGCTACGGACCTCCAAAACACAATCCGGACACGCCCCTAAGCCAAAAATCACCCAACGGAACTCCATTCCGAAGCCGTCTTCACACTGTTCTGACTACGGTCCAAATTCTAAGGCTTAAGCTCTCATTTAGGGACTAAGTGTCCCAAAACACTCCGAAACTCAAAACGAATCATCCCGGCAAGTCGCAATAGCAGAAATAGATACGGGGGAAGCAGTTAATAGGGGATTGGGGCTTAAATTCTCAAAACGACTGGCTGGATCGTTACAGTGTTTGAATATGTCATAAGATTTTTTTTTTTTTGGTAACTAACCTTTTGTATTAATCACCTTTGAAAACTTTACAAAACCATAGCTAATCAACACAATTAGCTATCTCAACTCTATCTATCTTTCCTCACTACTTCTATATATAAGGAGTTCACAACTAAAACAAAATTCTTAAACATCTAAAACGTAAAGCTCTGTAGAAACTCTTTAACTCTAGGACCTGCTCTAATATAACAGATATAGACAACTTCCCGTATAATTGTTTCCCAACTTCTAGTCTTCTTTTCAAACACTCTATTGTTCCTTTCCATCCATATAGCATATATACATTCTGCATACACCAATTTGAAAATTTGAGCTTGCTGTGATTTCCCTTTAGCACTTTTGATAGCCCAGTCAACATGTTGATTCCATTCTTCTGTTGTTTGCTTCCATTTTAACCATTTCTGTAGTCTCCTCCATATAGCTTTAGCAAAGTCACATTCAACAAATAAATGTTCTTTTGTTTCCAGTTCTACCTGACATAATGAGCAAGTGGTGTCCACTGTCATGCCCCATCTCATTAGTCTCTCTGTTGTTGCTAATCTCCCCTGTAAATGTAACCACATTATAAAGCTTGCTTTTGGTCTAGCATCATTTTTGAACATAAGACTCTTCCAGATTACTGGCCTCATTTCAGGAAGCAGCTTATAATAGATAGTGTTTGTCAAACTCCTTGTGGTCTTGTTTCCAGGTATCAAATGCATCTTGTTCTTTGATTCCAATATCTTCCTAGTAATGCTGGAACTATTGTTTCCATCAATGGCTTTCCTTTGATGTAATAAGCATGAATCCATCTAATCCACATCTTGTCTTGTTTATGAGCTACATCCCAGCATGTCTTGATTTGAGCAGCTTGGTTCCATAACTTTATGTTGATGATACCTATTCCTCTCATAGACTTAGGCATACATACTCTATCCCATGCTACCAGAGCTTTCTTAGTAATTGAATTACTACCTGACCACACATAGCTTCTGTAATAAGCATCTATAGTCTTCAATACCTTCGAATGAATAGGGAATAGTTGAGCCCAATATACTTGCATACCAAACAGTACTGATTTAACTAATTGAGTTCTTCCTGCATAGGATAGTTTCTTTGCTGTCCATGAAGTGATTCTGGCTGTAATCTTCTCTATCAAAGGCTGCCATTGCAATAGAGAAATCTTCTTTGTAGATAAAGGCACTCCCAAGTATTTAAAAGGTAGATTCCCATGGACAAATTCCAAATACTTCAGTATATTATCATGCTCTTCCTTCTTAACTCCTCCAAAATAGACACAGCTCTTCCCAAGATTAGCTTGCAATCCTGAAGTTGCGGAGAAAATCTTGAAACATTCATAGAGTGCAATAATTGAAGGAAGGTTTCCTTTGGCAAGCAACAGTAGATCATCTGCAAAACTTAGGTGTGTGATACCTAGCTTTGCACATTTTGGATGAAATTGATACCTCTTATCCTCTTTCAATTCATTAAGCAGTCTACTTAGGTACTCCATAGCTATTGCAAATAGAAAGAGAGATATTGGATCCCTTTGTCTAAGTCCTCTAGTTGCACTAAAGGGCTTACTTTGTTCACCATTGATCACCACAGTATAGTTTACAGTTTGAACACACTCCATTATCCAAAACACAAATTGGTCAGGGAAACCAAGCTCATTTAACATCTGTCCCACAAAGGGCCATTCAACAGAATCATATGCTTTTTGTAAATCAATTTTTATCATGCACCTGGGTGATAAATTCTTCCTTGTATAATCTTTTACTATCTCATGGGCAAGGAAGATGTTGTCAGCTATTTTCCTCCCTGGAATGAATCCAGCCTGGGCTTCACATATGATGTCTGGGACCACTTCTTGCAATCTGGAGGCAAGTAGTTTGGCAATTATTTTATATAGCACAGTACAGCATGCAATAGGTCTATACTCCTTCACAGTGTTTGACTTGGCAGTTTTAGGAACTAGTGTGATAGTAGTACAATTAATTGCCCTATAAAGTCTCCCAGTTCTGAAGAAATCCTTAACGGCATCAATAACTTATGTCTTCACAAGAGGCCATACTTTTTTGAAGAAATAAGCATTGTATCCATCAACTCCAGGAGATTTATCATTCCCTATTGAAGATAGCCCATCATAGATCTCCTTTTCTGTGACTTCTGCACATAACCTAATCCTTTGTTGCTGAGTAGTGACTGGACCTTTTCTCACAGTTTGTTTGTTAACTGCTGGCAATACATGAGCTGCAGAACCCATCAAGTTTTTGTAGAACTTATGTCATAAGATTTTTGTGATTATAATATTTTTAGAATAAAATAAATAATTTAAAGTTAAATTACCTAAAAATATAGAAAAATACCTTTTTTTAAAAAGAACTAATGAAGAAAATAGTACTACATAAAATGGAACGGAGTGAATATAAATTGTCGCTAGCACCAACTACTTGTTTTTGTATCGGAATGAGGTTAGAAAGTATTGGAGTATTTCAATTCAGGTAGCAACACTATCAGTAGGGGTGGCAAAATGGTTTGAAGAAAATAGTTAACCACCTATATTATCCACTATAAAATGGGTTGGATAATGAACCTTTAAAAAATGGATCAATTATGTATAAGAATTATATTATCCATTTAGAAAATGGATAACAATGATGAACGAATGGGTTTCACTTTTACATTTGTAAAACCTCAAATTGGGGGTTCCTTAAATTTGGGAGATTAGGAATTCTCCCAAAAGTGATCATATTCATGAAGTCGTGGATAATATCGTTGCCTATATTATCCGCCGGTTAACCCATTTTTTATCGGTATTAAATATGGATCGATTCGGATAATTATCCATTTTCAACCCGTCTCATATCCAATATCCGGCCCGCATGTTTGCCACCCCTTTCAGTATGGACTAGATAAAAATGCACTCATCAAATTGTCACGACCCGGATTTCCCACCCTCGGGAGTCGTGATGGCACCTACTAATGTGAGCTAGGCAAGCCAAACCTTTAGTCTAAATACTTCATTAACCAATTATTTCTTTCTAACAAATATAAGGCAATAACGTGATAACAGCGGAAATTCAAATTAAGCGGGAGAAAATAATGAAATATCTGGAATCTATGTCTATTACAATTACTCAAGCCTTAACCAGCCAAAACCCAGTGTCGCAGTATCACGGACAGTCTAAGATTCACTACACACAAAGTCTGAAGAAAAAACAGTACGTTGTTTCTGAAATAAGGAAAATGAAACAGGGAATAGAAGATAGAGGAGATGCCAGGGCTCGCGGACGCCTGCAGGTCTACCTTGGATCTCCGCGTGGACTGAAGGTAGCCACCCGATCTACTGTCCGAAATCTACAGCACTGGGATCTGCACAAAAGAGTGCAGAGTGTAGCATCAGCACAAGCGACCCTATATGCTGGTAAGTGCCTAGCCTAACCTCGGCGAGGTAGTGACGAGGCTAGGACTTGACTACCACATAAACCTATGCAGTTCAAATATATATACAGCGAAAAAGAAATACAGAAGTAAACAAGTAAAGATGGGAGGGGGAAACATGCTTCGGGGAATAACAGGTAAAAACAGAATATCAAAAGAATTATAAAGGGATCAAAATCCAACCACTAACAAGAATAAGGAAACAAAAGCAGATTTCACTTTCTTTTCACATTTTGTTGCAGGCGTGCAACCTGATCCCATTTCTCATATCTTGTGGCAGGCGTGCCACCCGCTCCCATTTCATGTATCTCGTGGTAGGCGTACCACCCGCTCCCATNATCACGAACGAATCCAAGTAAGGCTTGAACACTCGGTTCATCAAGTCCAAAAAAGCTGCTGGGGCATTTGTCAACCCGAATGACATCACCAAGAACTCATAATGCCCGTACCGAGTGCGGAAAGCTGTCTTAGGGACATCGGATGCCCTAATCCTCAACTGATAGTAGCCAGATCTCAAGTCAATCTTTGAAAATATCTTGGCACCCTGAAGCTGATCGAACAAATCATCAATCCTCGGCAGCGGATACTTAGTCTTAGTTGTAACCTTGTTCAATTGCTGGTAATCAATACACATTCTCATTGACCCATCCTTCTTCTTAACAAACAACACCGGCGCACCCCAAGGCGAAACACCGGGTCTAATGAAACCCTTCTCAAGCAAGTCTTGCAACTGCTCCTTTAACTCTTTCAACTCAAGTGGGGCCATACGATATGGCGGAATAGAAATGGGCTGAGTGCCCGGAGCCAAATCAATGCAGAAGTCAATATCCCTATCGGGTGGCATACCCGGCAGGTCTGAAGAGAATACCTCAGAAACTCACGAATAACGGGCACAGACTCAATAGAAGGAACCTCAGCACTAGAATTACGAACATAGGCCAAATAGGCCAAACACCCCTTCTCGACCATACGCCGAGCCTTTACATAAGAGATAACACTACGGGTAGAATGACCAGGAGTCCATCTCCACTCTAAATGGGGTAAACCCGGTAAGGCTAAGGTCACAGTCTTGGCATGACAGTCCAAGATAGCATGGTAAGGTGATAACCAGTCCATCCCCAATATGACATCGAAATTAACCATGTCCAGCAGAAGCAAATCTACACGAGTCTCAAGACCTCCAATCACAACTATACATGAACGATGGACTCGATCTACCACAATGGAATCACCCACCGGTGTAGACACATAAACAGGAACACTCAGAGAATCACTAGGCATGACCAGGTACGGTGCAAAATAAGATGACACATACGAGTACGTAGACCTTGGATCAAATAACACTGAAGCATCTCTATCACAAACCAAAACCGTACCTGTAATAACTGCATCTGAAGCCTCAGCCTCGGGCCTGGCTGGAAGAGCATAACATCGGGGCTGGGCCCCACCACCCTGAACTACATCTCTGGGATGGCCTGCTGCTGGCTGGCCTCCACCTCTAGCCGCCTGAGCTTCCCCTCTAGGACCTCTACCTCCACCTCTAGCACCTCTACCCCCACCTCTAGCTGGCTGGGCGGGCTGTGGAACACTCGGTGCCTGAACCATGGCACGGGAACCCTGATGCTGAGAGCTACTCGGTGCTCGAGGGCAATACCTAGCAATGTGCCTCGTGTCGCCACAAGTAAAACAAGCCCTCGGCTGTTAGGGTTCACGACCCTGAAAACTCTGAAGCGGCGGTGCACCGATAGGAGCTGGTGGTGCACTGTAGGACTGCTGATCAGAATGCTTCATCTGAGGACCACGGCCACCTGAAGCACCGTGAGAAACTTGAAGTGCCGACTGAAAAGGCCTAGGAGGATGGCCTCTACTATACGAATTCCTACCTCCAGACGAGGTACCACTGAATCTGCCTGAATGACGGGGCCTCTTGTCCGACCCATAACCACCTCCCTGCGATAGAACCATCTCAACTCTCCTGGCCACATATGCCGCCTCCTGAAAAGAGATCTCACTCCCTGTCTCTCTAGCCATCTGAAGATGAATTGGCTGAATAAGTCCGTCAATGAACCTCCTCGCCCTCTCTCTCTCTCTCTCTCGTGGGAAGTATGATAAGAGCATGACGAGCCAAATCGATGAACCTGGTCTCATACTGGGTGACAGTCATGGAATCCTGCTGGAGACGCTCAAACTGCCTCTGATAGGCCTCTCTCTGAGTGATAGGGAGAAACTTCTCCAGAAATAGCTGTGTGAACTGCTCCCAAGTCAAAGCTGGTGATCCGACCGGTCTAGCCAAGCAATAATCTCTCCACCAAGTCTTGGCGGATCCAGACAAGCGAAAAGTGGCAAAATCGACCCCATTGGTCTCAACTATCCCCATGTTCCTGAGAACCTCATGGCAGCTGTCTAGATAATCCTGGGGATCCTCAGTAGATGCACCGCTGAAAGTAGTAGTGAAGAGCTTGGTGAACCTGTCCAATCTCCACAAAGCATCGGCAAACATAGCTGCTCCATCACCGGCCTGGGCTACCACTCCCGGCTGAGCTGCTCCAACTGGCTGAACTGCTGGAGTCTGAAATTGGGGAGCTACCTGCTCCGGAGTGCGAGTAGCGGGAGTCTGGGCTCCTCCTCCAGCCTGAGAGACGGCTAGTGCTACAGGAAGCAAACCTGCCCGGGTGACACTCTCCATAAGGCCCACTAGACGGACCAGAGCATCCTGAAGAACTGGGGTGGCAATAAACCCCTCTGGGACCTGAGCTGGGCACACCAGATCTTCTGGGGCCGGAACCTCATCATCAAAATCAACCTGAGGCTCCGCATAAAGTCTGAAGAAAAAACAGTACACTGTTTCTGAAATAAGGAAAATGAAACAGGGAATAGAAGATAGAGGAGACGCCATGGCCTGCGGATGCCTACAGGTCTACCTTGGATCTCCGCGTGGACTGAAGGTAGCCACCCGATCTACTATCCGAAATCTACAGCACTGGGATCTGCACAAAAGAGTGCAGAGTGTAGCATCAGCACAACCGACCCCATGTGCTGGTAAGTGCCTAGCCTAACCTCGGCGAGGTAGTGACGAGGCTAGGACCAAACTACCACATAAATCTGTGCAGTTCAAATATATATACAGCGAAAAAGAAATACAGAAGTAAACACGTAAAGATGGGAGGGGGAAACATGATTCGGGGAATAACAGGTAAAAACAAAATATCAAAAGAATTATAAAGGGATCAAAATCCAACCACTAACAAGAATAAGGAAACAAAAGCATATTTCACTTTCTTTTCACATCTTATTGGAGGCGTGCAACCTGATCCCATTTCATGTATCTCGTGGTAGGCGTACCACCCGCTCCCATTTCATGTATCTTGTGGTAGGCGTACCACCCGCTCCCATTTCATTATGTCTTGTGGTAGGCATACCATCCGCTCCCATTTCATTATCTCTTGTGGTAGGCGTACCACCCGCTCCCATTTCATTATCTCTTGTGGTAGGCGTACCACCCGCTTCCATTTTATTATATCTTGTAGTAGGCGTACCACCCGCTCCCATTTCATTATATCTTGTGGTAGGCGTACCACCCGCTCCCATTTCATTGCCAACAATAATAACAAGGAATCCCGGTAAGGGAACAATAATATCCAAACAAACATCCCGGCAAGGGAACAATGATATCTCAACAATATCCTGGCAAGGGAACAATAATATCCAAACAAACATCCCGGCAAGGGAACAATGATAATAATAACATGTGAGGTACAATAAACCATAATGGAGTCATAACAATTTATAACACAAGACTCACGAGCATGCTTGACACTGACGTATAGATACTCGTCATCATGCATATACGTCGTACTCCACAATTAACACGTAGCAAATAGACACAACTCCTAATCCCTCAAGCTAAGGTTTGACCAAACACTTACCTCGATGCCACGAACACAATTCACGATTCAATTATAGTTTTACCCCTTGATTCCACCACCAATTCGCTCGTATCTAGTCACAAGTTACTTAATTACATCAATAAACGCTAAATGAATCAACCTCAATGCATGAAAATGAGTTTTCCAAAGTTTTACCCAAAAAGTCAAAAATTGCCCCCGGGCCCACATGGTCAAAACCCGAGGTTCGAACCAAAACCCGATCACCCATTCCCCCACGAACTCAAATATATAATTTGTTTTGAAATCGGACCTCAAATCGAGGTCCAAATCCCCAATTTTTTAAAAACCTAGGTTCTACCCAAAACACCCAATTTCCCATATGAAAATCATTGATTTGAAGTTGAAATCATGTTAGAAGATGATAAGAATTGAAGGAAGTTAGTTAAAATCGACTTAAAATTGATTTGGAGAAGAAGAAATCCTTGAAAAAATCGCCTAAATGTGTTTATGTTTTGAGAAAATATGAAAATGGGTTAAAAATTCGGCTAAGTATAAAAGTTGCAGGTCTCAGATGTGGGAATTGCGAACAGGGGTTTGGGAATTGCGAATCCTGGGAATTGCGAACATGGGTTTGGGAATTGCGAAGCTTGGGAATTGCGAACATGGGTTTGGGAATTGCGAAGCCTGGGAATTGCGAAGGGATGTTGGGAAATGCGAAGCCTGTAGGCCTGCAATTCCTTAATCCCAAAATTTCACCCCGTGGCCTATCCAAAACTCACCCGAGCCCTCGGGGCTCCAAACCAAATATACACACAACCTCAAAAACATCCTACGGACTTATTCGTGTACTCAAATCACCAAAATAACATCATGAACATCGAATTGAACCTCAAGATCAATGAAATTTCTCAAACTTCTTAAAACATCAAATTTTTCATTTAAAGTCCGAATCACGTCAAATCACATCCGTTTCTCACCAAATTTCACAGAATCATCTTAAATCATATATAAGACCTGTACCGGGCGCCGGAACCAAAATACGGGCCCGATACCAACATGTTCTAATCAAATTTCATTTCCAAATCCTTTAAACAATTTCAGAAAATAATTTTCTTTAAAAATTCATTTCTCGGGCTTGGGACCTCGGAATTCGATTCCGGGCATTCGTCCAAGTCCCATATTTTCCTACGGACCCTCCGGGACCGTCAAATCACGGGTCCGGGTCCGTTTATCCAAAACATTGACCGAAGTCAAATTAATTCATTTCATAGTCAAAATTTACCATTTTTCACAGAATTTCACATATAGACTTTCCGGCTACGCGTCCGGACTGTGCACGCAAATCTAGGTGATGCTAATAGAGGTTTTTAAGGCCTCAAAACGCAGAATTCATTTTAAAAATAAGTGATGACCTTTTGGGTCATCACACAAATAGTTACTAATATAACATCTATCAATCTTTATAGTATACAAAAAATAAAAAATAAAAAATATGGATTGTTATAATGTTCAACTTTCAGAATTTTTAAGAATGCAATCACATTAACTCCTAAAATTTGATATGATGCTTTTAGCTTTAAACTAACTTTTCCACAAATGTCATTTTACAATTTCACTACCTATAATAACACACAAAATTTAAATTAATTTTAATTTCGTATCATGTCAAACATAATCATACAAGATGTAACTGATTGGGCATTAAGAACATAGAAACAACAAATTGTTAAAACTGCGAACATCGTGTGTCCGCCTGCAATTCAACAAAGGAAAACAAAAACGTGGTCTCTTCTTTGCAATTCATTTATTTTCTTTGTAATTTTCTTCTCCTGAAAAGAGAATTATATACTTACGCTCCCTCTGTTAGACACTATTTTCTTATTAGTTATTCCAAAAAGGATGATATACTATTATATTATAATTTGACATTAAACTGATGCTTGATGTTTCTATAACCACAGAAACTTCATGGCATATTTTAAGATAACTCTTAGCTGATGTAATGCTTAATATTTCTATAACCACATAAATTTTATGGTATATTTTAAAACACAAGTTCCAATAATCTTTTTTTTGTATAGCCTATTTGGTCAAACTTCTCCAAGGCCAAAAATATTTTTTTTTCAAAAAAAAAAAAGTATATTTTTTCAAAGTTGAATTGTTTGGCCAAACTTTTAGAAGAAAAAAAATGCTTTTGAGTAGAAGCAGAAGTTGTTTTGAAAAAGCAAAAAAAGGTACTTTGAGTAGAAACAGAAGTTGTATTGAAGTGCAAGAGTGTAGACTTGGGTAGTTAGGGGTCATTCAGCAATGTAGAAAAGTTAGAAGGGCCAATTAGTTAAGGCTGTTAGAGTTTGTTATAAAAGCACTATGGAGTGCCAAAATGTAACTAACACAATTCATTTTGTCTAGTACACGATCTCTTCTTCCTCTCTTCCTTCTTCTCTCCTTCTTACAGAATATGTGCCTTAAATAGCAATGGTGCTTATCTAGTCTGCATGTTGCTCGATCTACTTAGCTTAGAATTCACAAATTAACATGGTGTCAGAGCGGCGCTCCTGAAATTAGAGTGTTCTCCGACGAGTTCACGGCGAGATTCCGGCAAATTGACAGAATTAGTAGAAAATTGATAGTGACGAAACTCAAAACCAATAAAAATGGCAAGAAACGAAGTAACGCAGCTGGAAGACAACCACCCGCTGTTTCTCTAGGCGTCAGATGTTCCGGGACTAGTTCTAGTGCCAATTAAGCTCACAGGGCCAGAAAATTATGCACTGTGGAGCAGGGCAATGAAGCTAGCCCTTAGGGGAAAGAGCAAGCTTAGTTTTGTATACGGAAGTTGTGTTAAAAGCATGTATAGAGGTGAATTAGCAGAGCAATGGGAGAAGTGTAATGCGATTTTGTTGTCATGGATAAGTAGTACGATTGCGAATGAATTGACACCAAGTATCATATTTGCATTGAGTGCAAAGAAGGTGTGGAGTGACTTTAAGGAAAGGTTTGACAGATGCAGTCTAACTAGGATCTATCATTTGTGGACAGAAATTGCATCATTAAGACAAGGTATGGATTCTGTAACCACATACTATTCAAAAATGAATGATTTGTTGAATGAATAAAACATACTAGCACTAAAACCAGGCTGTGATTGTGAGGAATCTAGACCATCTCTTGAACATCTATCAGATTAGCGTTTGTTACAATTTCTTATGGGTTTAAATAAAAGATATAGTAATGTGTTGATGAAGAGGGTTGTAGTCAATGTGAATGAAGCCTATGCCATAGTAACTCAGGAAGAGAGTCAAAGAGCTCTAGGTGTAGCTGATGTGAACAAAGATCCACTGACTATGATGGCAGGGAGGCCTCAATATAACAAGCCTAAGAAGATAGGAATGGTATACTGTGGTTATAAAAGTCACCTAAAAAATTGCTACAAAATAGTGGGATATCCAGCAGATTTTAAGAGCAGAATAAGACTCAGGTTGCAGGATGAGGCACGACATTTGCTAGCAATGCAAATGCAGAAGATACCAGCAACTTTGAAGGTCAACCACAAGGACATTACCTAACACAGGAGCAATACCAGCAACTGGTAGGATTGCTGAACAAACCTATAGGTGCAGAGTGTTCCACAAACATGGCAGGTATTGTTTCATTAATGTCCAATGCCACAAAACAGCATTGGATAGTGGATACAGGTGCTACTCATCAAATAACCTGTAATAAAGATTTGCTAGATACACTTAAGATCATAGATGGATATAGAAGTGTACAATTTTCAACAGGGAAGACTTCAAACATTACATATACAGGAAATGCAAAGATTCTAGGTAAAATGTCCTCCATGTACCAGACTTTAAATTTAATTTGCTATCAGTGTCAAATCTCACCAAAGACCTCAGCTATTTAGTTGCCTTTTTCCCTGATTTATGTATGTTGCAGGGAATTTACAGTGGCAGGGTATTGGGGATTGGTAGAGAACATGTGGGATTGTACATAATAAAGTAAAGGGAAGCAGAAAATAAGGCATTGGTGGCAGGAACAATTACAAAGAAAAATGCAGAAACAGTTTCATGGCATTACAGAATGGGACATGCTTCAATAAGGTCTTTGCAGCGCTTGTCAGCCTTGAAGAATAAAATCAATAGTATAGAAACAAGAAATTGTGATGTATGTCCTCTTGCAAAAAAGTGTAGGTTACAATTTCCAACTAGTGTTTCAAACTCAGCTGCTATCTTTCAACTTCTTCATTTAGATGTTTGGGGACCATACAAGGTTCCAAGCTATGACAAGAAATAATATTTTGCTACAATAGTAGATGACTATAGTAGATACACCTGGGCATGTCTAATACAGTCGAAGCGTGAAGTGTGTGTAGTTTTGGAAAACTTCTGCTGATAATAAACAATCATTTTGGTGTCAATATCAAGTACTTAAGATCTGACAATGGAACATAATTCTGTAATACATAATGTGATAGTTTGTTGGCTTCTTATGGTATTATTTATCAAACTAGTTGTCCATATACACCACAGCAAAATGGAACTGTAGAAAGAAAGCACAGGCACATCTTAGAGGTGGCCAGAGCTTTGAAACTTTAAAGTGGAGTCCTCATAAGATTTTGGGGTGATTGCATTAAGACTGCAGTCTATGTGATCAATAGACTACCTACACCAGTTCTGAAAGGAAGAACTCCATATGAGCTGTTGTATGGAAAGAGCCTATGGTGGATCACCTTAGGGTGTTTGGTTGTCAATTCCATGCAACAACCTTGCACAAGGTAGATAAGTTTGCACCCAGAGCTAGGAAGGCAGTGTTTATTAGCTACTCAGAAACACAAAAGGGATATAGACTATAGATCTTAAACAAAAATCCTTTTTTGTAAGCAGTGATGTAGTATTACAAGAAGGCAGATTCCCTTTCAAGGATACAGGAGTTGAAGCAGATGATATATTTCTTCAACAGCCATTTCAGCAGAAGAACACATTCCTAGCTCACCATTTATACAAGTTGTAAGTCAAGAACACACTACCTTACCTATGAATCAAGATAACATTGATTCCCTTGCAGGTGAATAAAGATAATCTCTACAACACTAGAGCAGTTGAACTTACCAGACACTCATGGTTCAACATTAGGTGAAGTTTCAGAAGAGGTTCCTCCAGTTGAGCCAGTATCTGCACCAACTGCAACGGACCTACCTACACAACCAGCTCTAAGAGAACCCAGAAAGATAACTACTCCCATATGCATGAAACACTATGTGACTTCTACAAAGCTGTCTGGAAACGGCTGGTTTCCAATCTCAAATCATATTAGATATGATCATCTTACCGAATATCAAGCTTATTTACAAGCTTTTTCAGTCCTAGTGGAACCTAGATCCTTCAAAAAAGCAGCACAGGATCCATAGTGGATAAAAACAATGGAACAGGAGATACAAGCACTAGAAGACAATCACACGTGGGAAACTGTCGACCTGCCCATTGGGAAGCAAGCCATAGGCTCCAAATGGTTCTACAAAATAAAGTACAAGGAAAATGGAGAGGTGGACAGGTTCAAAGGTAGATTGGTGGCTAAAGGTTACACACAACAAGCTAGATTTGATAACCATGAGGCTTTCTCACTTGTAGCTAAAATAGTTACAGTGAGAACAGTTATCAGTGTTGTCGCTTTCAAGAGTTGGCGTTTATTTCAAATGGATGTCAATAATGCCTTCCTCCAAGGTGACCTCACTGAAGAAGTCTACATGGATTTACCTCAGGGATTTCATAAACAGGGGGAGTGTAAGGTGTGTCGATTGTTGAAATCCCTCTATAGTTTGAAACAAGCCTCGAGGCAATGGAACATTAAGCATACAAATGTTTTGCTGCAAGCTGGATACTCTCAGAGCTCATATGATCATTCATTCTTTACCAAGAAAAGTGGCAAGAACATTGTGATCATCCTAGTGTATGTAGATGACGTGTTGATAATTGGGAATTCTCACAGTATGGTTAGAGAAGTCAAGCAGACTCTTCACCACAATTTCAGAGTAAAAAATTTGAGGGAACTTAGATACTTTCTTGGAATAGAGGTTTTAAGATCACAAGGAGGAATTGTATTGAACCAGAGGAAATATGCCATGGAGCTTATTTCAGAGGCAGGTTTGAGTGGATGCAGGCTAGTTGCAACTCCAATGGAACTCAATCATAAGCTAACTACTGTGGATTATGACAACCATGTTGGGAGCACAGGAGATAAGCTATTGGATGATGCTGGAAGCTACCAAAAGTTGATAGGAAAGCTGCTTTATTTGACCATCACAAGACCAGATATAAGTTTTGTTGTACAAGTGTTGAGTCAATTCATGCATAATCCTAAACAATCACATATTGATGCAGCCTTGAGAGTTGTCAGATACATCAACGGATCTCCAAGCTTGGGTATATTACTTCAGAAAGGTGAGACACACAACTTGACAGTGTTCTGTGACTCAGATTAGGCAGCTTGCCCAAATACTAGAAGGTCGACCACAGGGTACATTGTTAAACTAGGAGACTCCTTGCTATCCTGGAAGTCCAAGAAGCAACAAACAATCAGCATAAGCTCAGTAGAAGCAAAATATAGAAGCATGGTTGTAGTTGTTGCAAAAGCAGCATGGATGGTTGGATTGCTGGAAGAACTGGGTAACAATGTGATCAAACCAGTACATTTACATTGTGACAGCAAAGTTTCTTCGCAAATAGCAGCCAATCCCATATTTCACGAGAGAATCAAGCACATAGAGATTAATTGTCACTTTGTAAAGGAAAGGATCAAGACAGGGCTCATCACCACTGAATATGTATCCACCAAACAGCAGTTGGCAGATTTAATGACCAAAGTTTTGGGAGTTGCTCAGCATCATCTGTTGTTGTCCGAGCTGGGAGTGTTAGATGTCTTCCACTCTCCAGCTTGAGGGGGAGTATTGAAGTGCAAAAGTGTAGCCTTGGGTAGTTAGGGGTTATTCAGTAATTTAGAAAAGTTAAAAGGGCCAATTAAGGCTGTTAGAGTTTGTTATAAAGCACTGTTGAGTGCCAAAACGTAACCAACACAATTCATTTTGTCCAGTACACGATCTCTTCTTCCTCTCTTCCTTCTTCTCTCCTTCTTTCAAAATCGGTGCCCTAGATAGCAATGGTACTTATCTAGCCTGCATGTTGCTCGATCTGCTTAGCTTAGAATTCACAAATTAACAAGTTGTTTTAAAGAAGCAAAAAAAAAAATAGCTTCTCTACGAAAGCTCTTATTTGAAAAATACACTAGAAGTACTTTTTTACAGTTTGGCCAAACACTATTTGATGTTAAAAAGTAATTTTCAAATTAATTAGTCAAACACAATCAGTTTCTTACAAAATACTTTTGAAAAAAAAAAAAAAACTTCTCAAAATAAGGTGATTTTAGAAGTTTGACCAAACAAGCTATTAAACTCTGGTACACAATGAAGCTACGGCACAAAAATTAAAACGTAGGGAGTAAATGTTCGCATCAGTTCTGATAAGCAAAGGCGCAAAAATTGTCTCACCCAAAATTTGAATCGGAGTTTGTTCTGCAAATAAGCTATTAGTGATGAACTCTCCCTTGCACAATCTTTTTATTCACATTTTTTGAGAATTTTGACAGCTCCTTTTCAGATTTAACGCAAAATTGTGTGGCTAGTAGTAAAAAGTAGCTCAATTGAGTTCGCCTGTCATAGTGATATGGATACCAAGCTTTAAGGTCGGGTCAATTAAGTAGAAAGTGCTATGCCTCTCTTTTCATTTACAAAAGATTAGCATCCGCTGCGTAAAGATGATACGCACAGATCGATAACGTTAACCTATGAGGCAAAGTCTTAAGTTAATGCAAATTTGCAAGTCTAAACGAGCTTGAATTCTACCAAGAAATAATTTAAAACAGATAAAAAAAAATGCACACAATAACTTCACAACTTGATTTAAAAGAATTAAATGAATCAAACTTCACAATTTGACTCTGATATCCATTCAAACAATGAATCAAAGCTACATTTCACGACTAGCTAAGAAAGAATTAAATGACACTAGACAAAGAGTTAAACACCAACTATGGTCATTAATTGTGTGTTCAAACCAATTCAAACAAATATAATCCTCAAACATATCACTATGAAATAACCAGATAATAACCAAATAATCCCTCTTACTGTGAAATACCCTGAGCAGAAAAGATTAAGATTATCAATTAAAACAACTTTCATGACACACCCAACTCATAATTAGCTATACTTTCTAATAAATATACTTGAAAAGCAAAATTAATGAAAATAGTGTAGATATTAAAGAACACAGAAATGAGGACCAAGCAATTACTATTCCTTGAATATGTAACGGAGAATTACATCATTAACCTTACCAAAAACTAAGCGACCCTAATACACAACGGCAGCAAAAGTACAAATCTATAATAATTACCCACAAAAACCCTAATTTGACAAATCTAACCCCCAAATCCGTAAAGAGTCCTGCCCTGCCTCTTGAGCGCATAAACAACATCCATAGCAGTAACTGTCTTTCTTCTAGCGTGTTCAGTGTAAGTCACAGCATCACGAATAACATTCTCCAAAAATATCTTCAACACACCACGAGTCTCCTCGTAAATTAAACCAGAAATACGCTTTACTCCTCCCCTACGAGCCAAACGCCGAATTGCAGGCTTAGTGATTCCCTGAATGTTGTCCCTTAATACTTTTCTGTGCCTCTTTGCTCCTCCTTTGCCCAATCCTTTACCTCCCTTGCCTCTTCCTGACATTTTGAGAAAAGAATTTGGGGATTTTGAAATTTGAACTTGATATGGGAAGATATGTTCTTGATTCGGATTTTGATGAAAGGGGAATGAGGAGTTGGGCTTTATATAAAGCTGATGGTTGTTGGGGTTACGGAGAGGTTTGAATCGTGGCCGTTGGTGTCTTGGAGATTAAGGAGATGATCAGACGGTTACTAGTGTCGATCCGTGTGAGAGGAGGGAAGTGTATATGACTCGTTGATTAAATGGAGATCGAAGGTGGGGGGTGATTCTTTTGTGATAGTGTACGGATTGTGCTTTTTGGTGAGAGGAACGGTACCCTATTGCTTGGTCAGAAATCTATCCAACCTTACTCCCCTATAATTTGTTTTGGACACATTCAATATTGTTTTATTATTTTAATATTTAAGTATTTAGATGCTCATTAGTAGTATTTGAAATACTGTTGATTTTGAGTAACATTCTTGTTTGGCCATGAAAATTTTATTATTTTCTTTCAAAAGAATTTCACTTCTTTTCGAAATTATTGTTTGGCCATAATTTTCATTTCACTTAAACATGAATTTTGGAATATTTTGAAAATTTTAAAAAATTTAAAAAATTATTTTTCAAAATTTTCACTCAACTCACTCATAAAAATTCAAAAACAACCTAAAATTATATTCATATCTAAACACAACTCTAATTATACTATTTTCAATTGAAAAGAAAAATCATTTTTTTCAGAATTTTACAATTCTTATATCCAAACGCCCAGTAAGTTAAATAGATTCACAAATCTTCAATTCCTACAAAAAGAAACTTCTACCGAAATTTATGTCCAAACACTATAATTTTAAAACTTTTTCAACTTCTACTTCAAATATTCTTTTTTAAATTTTAATTAAATATTTTTATACATCTATTTATCTAGAAATGCTCTCTCTGTTTTTGTTTCTATACAAAGAAAATGAAAGGTTGTTAAGAAATTAGCTCAAAGTAATAGTATAAATAAGTAAATAGACAAGAATATAGGGAGCAAGAGATGAGAGATTCTTATTTCTCCATCTATTCAAGTGTGTACAATGTGATGCCTAAACCCTTTATTTATTGGATGATATTTAGGTAATACAAAGGGATGTCATGAACATGGTATTAACTATTGAGATCATGGGGGGAGATCATGGAGGTATACCATAATGGTAAGAAGTAGTGGATGTAACTCCCTTAGGAGTTATGGACATCCACCATAATCAAGTGTTTCATAACGCTCCCCCTTGGATG
Organism: Nicotiana attenuata; assembly: GCF_001879085.1. Classification (NCBI taxonomy): domain Eukaryota; kingdom Viridiplantae; phylum Streptophyta; class Magnoliopsida; order Solanales; family Solanaceae; genus Nicotiana; species Nicotiana attenuata. The sequence goes on along the minus strand of NW_017672064.1, from coordinate 39,510 downwards.
TCCAAAGATAATATGCCTCGTTAAAACATTACTAGAAAAAAATCTTGTGGAAAAAAATCCTAGTGAAGGAAAAAGAGTACTCATATCATGTAATATGCATTGGATGTGGCTCGTTAAAAACCTTGCTAGGAAAACCAATTGGGACCTGTGCTAAGGGAAAAAGAGTACAGCGCGGATTTGCCTCCCCCTCATGAAAACATCACTTTATTTCTTGAAGATAATGAATTTCAATCTTGTATTTCAACTTCTCAAACATTGAGGTTGGCAATGTCTTAGTGAACATCAGCCAAATTATCACATGAATGAATTTGTTGATTATCAATTTCACCATTCTGTTGAAGATCACGCGTCTGAAAAAGAACTTTGGTGAAATTTGTTTTGTTATGTCTCCTTCGATATATCCTTCTTTCAATTGAGCTATGCAAACAGCATCATCTTCAATATTATTGGAATCTTCTCTTCAGAGAAACGTTACTCGTTTGTTGTGTGTTGAGTAACTTGCTTTATCAGTTGCTTATCTTGGTTTGACTTGAATAAGTATCAACAATTAACTGTCTTGTAGAATAATAATATGACAGTACCCTCACATACAAATAGATTGTTTGAAGAACAAACTTCAGGAAAATGCCTGCATTTGCATGACCAACAAAATCTTGACAGTATTTATTAGAATAAACAAATCTATTTCAAGGATTCCTTTTGCAATACAACACTAATCGTATTTCAATATATCCACATAGGAATAAAATTATATCTCGCTAGAATATTGTTATACTTATGGCTCTAGCAAGATACATTGGTGCACCAATTGCACTAGACACAAAAATAAATTATGTATACCATGATTGGTCTAATCCACATAAGGATTTGATGAAGCTTTAATTAATAAGTTTCTTGGGAACCTTAATATGATTTAAGATAGTTTAAATCCTTTAATGATTTTTATATATGCATATCAAATTTTCAGGTATTGCCAGACTAAAATCTGAAAGCAACTACATCCACCACAAGAGAACATGTTTCCATATAATCAATGTCAGGACATTTACGAAAAATCTTGTGTCACCCCACTGCGTTATACTTTCGGGTGTTAGGACTATTAGTCCAAAACTTCACGTTTTCCAAGTGAAGTCAATCTTGATTGCGTATTTTTCATTGACCAATCATTTATCTGTCCATATTTTATGACAGATTTGAGCTCAAGATCCTCATCAATATTAATGACATTGAGTGCTACATTATATTAACAACATTGTCGACGATCATTTTGCATTGGTTCCATCATCACTCAATAAAGACATAACTTATCGAGATCTTATTATTTTCAAGTACCTGAGCCTCTCTGAGCTCTTATTAAGTGTTATGTCATGGTGCTCTTATAAAGCACTTACCTCCTTATTATGACCATCTTGAACATTTGCTCATCTCCTTATTCTACGAGTTTTATCTTTGGAACTGATTAGTCTATTACGCTTCATGCTGACCATAAACTCTGTCCATCTTGAACGTTATTCTATTCGAAGCATTAGCAGCTGAAATATGACATTTAGTTGGGTCAGTAAATGCGCCTGTCAATATTTTACAAATGAATTATCACTTGAATTTCAAGTTCACATTTTCTTGTACGAGGATCCAGATGTATTCATAATAATTCATTCTACATATCACTTTTTTAGCTGCCCATTTTCTCCCCCTAATGTTGGGATCACCAATACATTTTCCAATCTTCTTTGGGAACCCATCTTTGTGCGTTGTGGTAGCATAATTAAATCATATAGCATATCCATATTTCTAGATGGAAATTATTTGATTTCTGACCCTAAACCAATTGTGATGGGGAGAATTTATCATAACTTGGCTAGATGCATAAAAGTGTTGTTGTATATTAAATAATGCATTTCATACCAAATTTCTTTTTGGGAGTTTTGTTCTCGTAACCAATGGTTAGCTATAATTAGAGAAATACAATTTCTGCGAAACCAACTTGGATTCAAACAAGCATTATCAAGATAAATCATTATAATTTACATTCTGGAATTGTGCTCTAATAATTTGATCAAGCAACCTTGCAAAAGCCAAACTGCAAGTTGATAACAAACACACATGTGACTGTACAATAGATGCATCTATTAAAATCATATAATAGTAAATAGTCCACATGGCAGGTGACTGGGCCCATAAATATATCACCTTTTATTCGTTCCAGAAATCAAAGGATTCAATCCCAACCTTAGCTGGTATATCATGAGAATAAGCAGCACAAGAAAATTCTTGAAGGATCTTCAATTTCTTCAATATATGCCAATGTAAATTCTCAATCAATTTTTTTCGCATCATAATTGAACCGGGATGGCCAACTGGTCATGTCAACTAATATTTGTTTCGGTAAACCTCTAGTTTACTGGTGGCATGTGATTCCATCATCATGCTTATACTTGTGTAGTACAAATAGAAGAAAAATCAGATAACCTTTTTATTTACCTGGTATGACTATAGTAATATGAAGATATTCAATCTTCCTTTCATTTATAGTCTCAATATGCCAACCACTTTGGCTACTATATTTGAAACTCAAAAAGTTCCTTCTGAGACTTACTACAATATCGATGTCATGAACAATTTCATTCATCCGGGTAGTAATAAATTAGTTCTTCTGGAGCTCTTAATTAATTTTATACTACAAGATCTTTTGTCACTCCATTCATATGGTGAATGTCTTCTTCACAGAGAAAATCATATCATAATAATTGTCATGGTCAAAATCATCATAAGCAAAATCAGTTCTTGCTTTAATGTTGCCTTTAATAACTTTTTATAAGGCATGTCAAAATATTTTTAGCATACCATATATGCGTGACCAATGACATATTAATGTAACCGCACAGTAATATTCATTATCTTTCTTTCTCTCAAACCTCCCTTAGAGGTGAGTTGTGGTATGTATCTAATCATGCATTGCACGTCTTTATTCGCTACTTTTATCACATATTGCTACATTCACCTTCAGGAATGATTCTGCATTCTAAATGCTTATCACAAGTCACTTTCTCTTCAAAGAGTGGAGTATAATTATCTGATGTGCTTTATAAATTTTTCATTCCAATTTGATGGTAAATATTTCTTTTACCCTTTGAAGGATTACTTCGAGAACCCTTATTGTTCTTTCGTCCCTTGTCATGCCCTCGTACATTCATACAGTCATGAAAAATTATTTTGTCTTCTTTCTGACTTATCATATGCTGTTACAACATTCGCTTCACTGAATGGAGCATATCAAGTAGGACGGGCTTCTTGATTTTTCATCAAAAGTGCATTGTTTACCTCAATCATCATTATGGTGCATTGAGACTCAAACCAATGTCTTATCCATATAAAGACATGTTACACCATAATGTATTGGGACTCAAACCCAACTTTTATCATCATAGTGTACCAGGACTTGAACCGGATATCTTACCCTTATGGTGCGGTGAGACTTGCAATCTATTGTTTTACCCTCAATTAATAATATAATATGCCAAAGTATACTAAACTCTTCTGAGCATTTAAAAATATTATTCCTCTATTTTCATATACCGTGAACATATAAAATGGACGTACCTTTAGTTAGATTTGGTGCAACTCGTTTCATCATTGAAAAAGCAATATTAAAGTACTAATCAAAATAGATCAAGGATCCTACTAAAAATTTACGACCGATCACTTTTTCCTTTTCATGGCTACAATACAAAAATAATGTAACAATTTTGCTGTAACAAATCAATTCGTGGGATATATTTTGTGTCTAACTTTGAAGATGAAAAACACCGAAAAAATTATGGCTAAACAGAACAACTTCTAAGATTTTTTTTTATATTCTGGTTTAGGCGACAATCGGAAATTAAAAATCATTCATACCTCACGCACAATCACAAAAATAAAAGCAAAATCATTGTATATAAAATATCTGATGATAAATTCAATATTTTATAATGTAATGAAGACACTTGGGCATACAGTAATGAGTGAATATTATATATGTATATATATAGTATTCTTGTTGGTATATGTTATTCACACAATACTAATTCTATATCAACGTAACTAACTTGTAGTTATAATAATAACTAAGCCAATGCCACCTTATCATTTTCAACAAATATAAATTCATGTATGCCAGAAATGTTCGTGTATGCATAAAGAGCGTAGGTTATATAAATAGGTACCTTATTTTCCTGATACGCCGAGATGTTTTTCTGATAGACATTATTGCAGAGAACAATGAAACTCAAGTGTTAAAGCTCGATTCTCTTAGTGGCGCTGCTCAATGGAAAGAAATGGATTCATCTTTGATTCTTGGCAGTGGTGGTGTGATGACCCGAAAGGTCATTTTAAGATTTAGAATCCAATTCGGCACTTTTAAGCTTTAAACATCTCATTTTTGCTCTTCTTGATTTGTGTGCATAGTCCGGGCGTGTTTCTGGAAAGCTTTCATGTTAAAACTGATAAAAATAAGAATTTTTGCCTAAAAACTTCATTTAAGTTGACTTCGGTCAACACTTTTGGTAAACGGATCCGGATTCATATTTTGGCAATCCCGGTGGGTCCGTATCGTGATTTGGGACTTAGGCGTATGCCCGAAATCAAAATCGGAGGTCCCTAGCCCGAGATATCGGACTTTGTCGAAATTTGAAAGTTAAAGGCTTAATGAATTTGAAGTGCGTGACCAAAGTTTGACTTTTCAGATAACGGGTCCATATTTTGGTTCCGGAACCTGGTATAGGTCTAATACCATATTTATGACTTGTCTGTGAAATTTGGTGAGAAACAGAGTCGGTTTGACGTGATTCGGACGTCCGGTGGTGAAATAGAAATTTCAAAATTTTCTTGAGAATTCATTTGATTTGGTGCTAAATTCGTAGTTCTAGGTGTTATTTTGGAAATTTGATAGTGCGAGCAAGTTCGTATGATATTTTTAGACTTGTGTGCACTTTTGGTTTAGAGCCCCGAGGGCTCGGGTGGGTTTCGAAAAGGCCACAGAGTGATATTGGACTTAGAAAATTTGCCGGTATCTGCAATTTCTGGGAATTGGCCTCTGATCTCGCATTTGCGAGATCAGTGTTCGCAATTGCGAACATGTCAGTCTCGCATTTTCGAGCTACTCATCGCAAATGCGAAGAGTAGCTGGGCCACACAGTTTTCGCATTTGCGAAAGATGCTTCGCATTTGCAAAGTGAGTCTAGGGAAGACAGTGATGGCAAATGCAATCATAGGGTCGCAATTGCGGAGGGTCATGTTCGCATTTGCGAACTAATCTTCGCATTTGTGAAGGCTGCAAAAGTGTGAATGGCTTCGCATTTGCGATGGTTCCTTCGCATTTGCGGGCTTCGCATTTGCAAAGCCCAGGTCGCAAATGCAACATCTGCATCTGGGTAAATATGACTTAGTCGGGATTTTTTGATTCATTCTTCAAATTTTCAAACTTAAGAACGCTAGAGGCGATTTTCCAAATAACATTTCTTCTCTAAATCAGTGGCAAGTGATTCTAAACTAGTTTCTTTCAATCTTTCACTACTTTTTCTAGATTTCAACCAAAAATCTAGAGTTTTCATAGTGGAATTTGGGGTTTTTGAGTAGAAATTAGGGATTTGGTAAATTGGAGATTTAGACCTTAAATTGAGGTCGGATTCCAAAACAAATCACATAACTGGTCTCGGAAGTGAATGGGTAATCGGATTTTTGTCCGAATTTCGGGTTTGGACCAAGCGGGTCCGGGTGTTGAGTTTTGTTAACTTTTTTAATAATGACCGAGATTGAATTCTTTACAATCGTAGGTAGCTCTTAAGGCTTAATTTGAATCGTTTGGTTGGTAAATTGCTATATTCTATTGGTTCAGAGACTTGTTTGAAAGGCAAAAAGGTGGTTGAGCTTTGAGTTTGGCCTTTGGAGCGAGGTAAGTATCGTGGTTAACCTTAACTTGATGGATTATGACTTATTTGTCTATTTGCTACATGTTTAGATGTTGGGTGCACGTATAGGTGAGGGTGACGAGTACTTATGCGTTGTTGTCGGGTAAAGCATGCGGGTGGGACTTGGTTTCTTGTAATTATTGCTTTCCTTTGATCATGTTATCCATGTTTAGACTAGTATAATTAAGTTGATCATTCTTATCATGTCTACGGATCTTTTGGTGATAATTGAGTATTGATTTCAAAGTTGAGGTTGGTATTGTGAAACCAAATATTGAAGTAAGACTTGTTTTTGTTATTTCTGTCTCCCTATTGTCTTTTGTTCATTGTTTTATGGCAAAGGAGAGTGTTAATGCATGAAGGGTGATGCCATGCCATGTTATGATAGAGTTAATGCATGAAGGGTGATACCGTTCCATTTCTATTGATTATATGGTGAGGTTGAGAGTAAAAGCACGAAGGGTGATGCCATGCATTTTTCTTTACTGTGTTTACTTGTTATTATTGGTTCAAGGTATATTGGTTGATCAAGTTCTCATTACTGCTGTGATTCTCTATCTTGTAATTCCCTCAGCATGTCCCCCTCCCGATATTATTTATCTATCTTTTACTTGCCGTTATTTTGTACATACATTGTTAAATTGCACAGGTTTATTATGTGGGTGTCTTGTCATAGCCTCGTCACTACTTCGTTGAGTTTAGGCTCGACACTTACCAACATATGGGGTCGGTTGTACTGATACTACGCTGCACTTTGCAGATTTTGGTATTGGTCCCAGCTGATCGAGAGGCGTGGCAGCTCGGACTAGATCATCGGAGACTCAAGGTAGATCTGTCGGCATTCGCAGACCTTGAAGTCCCATCTATCTTTTCTGTTAATGTTGTTTCTTTCACTCAAAAAGTTGTATTCCTTTCAGACATTTATTTGTAGTAAATCCTAGAAGTTCGTAAATTGTGACTCCAGATCTGGGTGGTAGTAAATATTGAAGTTTTTATAATATTTCGCAAAATCTGTTTTAGCTTCTATTTAGCTTAATTAATTCTATTATTAAAAGTGTACTGAAGTTGATTTGCAAATTCTCTAACATTGGCTTGCCTAGCAAGTGAAATGTAGGCGCCATCACGATCCCGAAGGTGGGAATTTCGGGTAGTGACAAGTTGGTATCAGAGCACTAGGTTTCCTAGGTCTCACAATTCACGAGCAGGCTTAGTAGAGTCTTGAGGATCGGTACGGAGACGTCGGCACTTATCTTCCGAAGGCTATGAAGTTTAGGAACCAATTTCACTTCTATTCTTCTCTGTCGTGTGAATTTGTTCTCTCATTGCTAATTGAACTCTTCTACTCTTGTTCTCTCGCAGATGGCGAGGACACGTACTGCATCTTCAGCCGAGCAGCAGCCAGAGCACCTAGTGACAGCTCCTACGAGGGGCAGAGGTCGAGGCCGAGGCCGTGCTAGAGGCTGAGGCAGTGGCGGAGCCTCAGGTGGAGTTTGATGAGGAGGCTCCAGCCCAGACTGTTCCAGCAGGACCAGCTTAGGTCCCTGAGGGGTTCATTGCCACCCCTAGTACTTCAAGATGCATTGGTCCGTTTAGTGGGCCCCAAGGAGAGTGTGGCACATGTCGTCACATTCCCTATGGCACCAGCTGTCTCTCAGGCTGGGGGAGGAGCACAGACTCCCACTACTCACACTCCGGAGCAGATGGCTCCCTAGTTGACCCCAGCAGCTCAGCCAGTTGGGGTAGTTCAGCCGGATATTGCGGCACCGGCCGGTGATAGATCAGCTATGTCTTCTGAGGCTTTATGGAGATTGGATAGGTTTACTAAGCTTTTCTCAGTTCACTTCAGTGGTGCATCTTCAAAGGACCCCCAGAACTATCTTGACAGCTGTCATGAGGTGTTACAAAACATGGGCATAGTGGAGACCCATGGGGTCGATTTCACTGCATTTCAGTTGTCGGCTTCTGCCAAGAAATGGTGGAGGGATTATGTGTTGACCAGGCCAGTTGGGTCGTATGCTCTCACTTGGGACCAGTTCTCTCAGCTATTTCTCGAGAAGTGCCTTCCTGTCACATTGAGAGAGGACTATCGGAGGCAGTTCGAGTGTCTTCAATAGAGCTCTATGTCTGCCACTCAGTACGAGACCCGATTTGTAGATTTGGCCCGTCATGCTATTCTTCTTCTTCCTACTGAGATAGAGAGGGTGAGGAGGTTTATTGAGGGACTTGCTCAGCCTATCAAGTTGCAGATGGCCAAGGAGACTAGGAGTGAGATTTCTTTTCAAACGGTTGTTAGTGTTGCCAGGCGAGTCGAGATAGTACTAGCTCAGGGGAGTGGTCAGGGATCTGAGAAGAAACCTCGTCGTTTTGGTGGATTCAGTGGTGCCTCATCTGAAGGAAAGGGTACTTTTAGTAGAGGTCATCTTCCCAAGCCGTTTCATTCAGCACTCCAGGCTTCTCACGGTGCTTCTGGTGGTCGTGGCTCTCATATGCATTATTTCGACCAGCTAGCTTATAGTGCACCACCAGCTCCTATTAGTGCACCTCTGCTCCAGAGTTTTCAAGATGGTTACTCAGGCCGACAAGGTCAGTTTCAGGGTCAGCAGTCACAACAGCTGAGGTCTTGTTATACTTGTGGTGATTCGAGGCACATTGCTAGGTTTTGCCTTCGAGCATTGGGCAGTTCTTAGCATCAGGGTTCTCATGCCATGGTTCCGGCACCGGGTGCTTCACCGACCGCTCATCTAGCTAGGGTAGAGGTCAGGCAGTTAGAGGTGGAGGTCAGGCCATTATAGGTGGAGGTAGGCTGCTAGAGGTGGAGGCCAGCCAGCCAGGGCCCGTCCTCGAGATGTAGTTTAGAGTGGTGGGGCCCAGCCCCGATGCTATGCCATTCCAGCCAGGCCTGAGGCTGAGTCATCTGACACAGTTATCACAGGTACGGTTTCAATTTGCAGTAGAGATGCCTCAGTTCTATTTGATCCGGGTTCTACTTATTCCTACGTGTCATCCTGTTTTGCTTCATATTTGGTTGTGCCTCATGATTCTTTGAGTGCTCCTGTGTATATGTCCACCCATGTGGGAGATGCTATCGTTGTAGATCGTGTTTATCGTTCGTGTGTGGTTACTATTAGGAGTCTTGAGATTCATGTAGATCTCCTACTTCTCGATATGGTTGATTTTGATGTCATTTTAGGTATGGATTGGCTGTCATCTTATCATGCTATATTGGATTATCACGCCAAGACGGTTACCTTAGCCTTGCCGAGGTTGCCTCAATTAGAGTGGAGAGGGACTCCTGGCCATTCTACCAGCAGGGTTATCTCTTATCTGAAGGCTCGTCATATGGTCGAGAAGGGGTGTCTAGCTTATTTGGCTTATGTTCGCGATTCTAGTGCAGAGTTCCTTCCATAGATTCAATATTGGTTGTTAGTTAGTTTCTAGAGGTGTTTCCTGTAGACCTGCCGGGAATGCTACCCGATAGAGATATGGACTTCTATTATTTTGGTTCCGGGCACTTACACTACAAAAAAAATTGGAATTAGCTACGAATGTCGTTGCTAATCTGTCGCTAAAACACTCGTAGCTAACATAATTTTTTGATAATCCGTAGCTAATCCGTCGCTAAATGAGATTATCGACGGATTTTTCTATTTAGCTACAAAATTTGTCCGTCGCTAAAACCTGATTTTTTCGTAGTGTTAGCCCATTTCTATTTTACCATATAGTAGGGCCCCGCCAGAGTTGAAAGAATTGAATAAGCAGTTGCAAAATTTGCTTGATAAGGGCTTTATTAGACCTAGTGTCTTGCCCTGGCGTGCGCCCGTGTTGTTTATGAAGAAGAAGGATGGGTCGATGAGCATGTGCATAGACTATCGGTAGTTAAACAAAGTCACCATCAAGAACAAGTATCCATTACCGAGTATTGATGACTTATTTGATCAGCTTCAGGGTGCCAAGGTATTTTCAAAGATTGATTTGAGGTCTGGTACCATCAGTTGAGGATTAGGGCATCCGATGTCCTTAAGAAAACTTTTCGGACTCGGTATGGGCATTATGAGTTTCTAGTGATGTTATTTGGGTTAACAAATGCCCCAGCAACATTTATGGATTTGATGAACCGGGTGCTCAAGCCCTATTTGGATTCCTTTGTGATTGTGTTTATTGATGATATCTTGATCTACTCCCGCAGTCGAGAGGAGCATGAGCATCATTTTCGGATTATTCTTCAGACTTTAAGGGACATCCGGTTATATGCTAAGTTTTCAAAATGCAAGTTTTGGTTGAGCTCAGTCGCTTTCTTGGGGCACGTTGTGTCGGTAGAGGTGTTCACGTGGATCCTAAGAAGATTGAGGGAGTTCAGAACTGGCCTAGACCCACTTTAGCTACAAAGATCCGGAGTTTCTTGGGATTCGGTTTGTGGAGGAGTTCTCATCTATAGCAGCCCTGTTGACTAGGTTGACCCAGAAGGGTGCCCTGTTCAGATGGTCAGACGAGTGTGAGGCGAGCTTTCAGAAGCTCAAGACTGCTTTGACTACGGCACCGGTATTGGTGTTGCCCATAGGTTTAGGGCCTTATATAGTATATTGTGACGCATCTCGTACTGGACTCAATGCGGTGTTGATGCAGGGTGGTATGGTGATTGCATATGCATCACGATAGCTGAAGGTTCACGAGAAGAATTACCCTATTCATGACTTAGAGTTGGCAGCCATTGTTCATGCACTGAAGATTTGGAGGCACTATCTTTATGGCATGTCGTGTGAGGTATTCACGGTGTCGCGCCCCCTTTTTCTCGCGAAATCGGGTTTGTGACATTTGGTTGGGACAACTCTTTCCTTTTGGGAAAGGGGTTTTGCAATTTTGAAGAGTCGCTACCTAACGATTTTAAGGTGCGTTAGGGCACCTATGGGGTTCAACTACAACTACGTTTGATAACCAGAGATAGGGTAAGGGCTTGAAATTATCCCAAGGGGAAGGTGTTAGGCACCCCTCAGGATCCACTAGTGTGGTTCCCGGCCAGATAGTTTTGTGAATTTGTGCAATTAACAAGTAAACAAACAAGGCTCAAATAACAGGGGATTTTAAATATACAAGTGTTTGAAAATGATTAAATACAGCAGGGTTTCGAAAAGAGTTATAATCTAAGCATGATGATGAATGTAAAGGGGTCCTAGGTTTGTTTATAATATGGATCACATCAATGCAATACCTGGTAATCACTCCTCAAAAGAGGGGCTACACATGGTATTAGCGCACCGGTCATCATATCCATATCTACCCTTCCCATCCCGTAAAGGTATTAAAGCGCGGATTGGTCTCGACCTCTATTGCGTGCTATTACCCGTCCCATTCCTATCAGTCCCGGAGGAATTTTACGACTACTATTCCTACAAGAGGGAGGATTTTAGGTTGACTCTTAGGTTTAATGGTAAAAAGGCTAAGGCAACATACAAAAACACGTAGGACTGCATTTAAAGCGGAAACATGTAAGCAATTAGAAGGCTCATATAAACCTCCACAAATAATGCATAGAAATAGCACGGCTCGAACATAGTTAAAGTCTGAATTTTTTAAGTCCTAAAGCAGGGGATTTGAGTCAGAACCAGATTCATTATATAGCTCAGATAAGAAGTCCAAATCAGGCCTGCCTGTTGGTTGTAGCAAGTGATAATTAACGAAGGCAATTCCAGTTTTATTCAAGTAGTTACCTAAGGCTTGCCTAGGCGTAATAATGATATCCTATGAGCACGACATCTATATTGATTAGGAATGCAGTAGAGCAGTGATTTTAAGCAGACAACTTGAGATCCTATAGACATGCTTTCTAACGGTATAAGTCGAGGCAGTGTTTGAGAAACTTATTAAAGAAGCGGCAGATTACTAAATTAATCCAATTCAGAATAATAACATGAACTAGACGGTGTTTCTAACTAAATAATTTTAAATTCTATAGGCATGATTTCTATTATAGCTATTTAGATCCTATAGGCACGGTATCTAGGTGTGAAAGCTGACTTGGGACTTATAGGCGTGATTTCTCAAGGAAACGAGTTTGGATACATGCTGTAACGAAAGTTGAGCTTCAATTACTTTACATCCTATAGGCATGATATCTCTATAGGCATGTTACCTATTATTAAAGCCACTTATGTCCTATAGAAATGATTTCTAGTTGTGTGAAAGTGAAGCATGCAGAATTTATTTTAAACAAAGCACGGATCCTATAGGCATGTTATCTAACAGACCAGACTTGAAGCAAATAGACCCTATAGGCATGTTATCTACCCAATCCACCCACAATGTACAACTACCCACCCTTTTCACTAATCCCCCGATATTGTTTACAAATTATTACGGTCCCAATGATTGAATTACAAAAGAAGTCCAGAAATAAGAAATTACAACCAAAAGAAGCATGATCTTGACTTCCTATCTGAGTGATATAATTAATCATTTCAATGCCAATGTTTCAAAGCCTTTCTCATACCTGAGTGTGTCAATGTTCCCTAAGGATCTCAGGGGATCCCGGGCAGTTCTCACACCTAGGTTTACATAACCAAATAGAATGAGTGCAGTGTGGAAGGGCCAGCCCTTATGTGTCCAAGATCAGAAGGAACTCAAGGGTCCCAAGGCAAGGCTCACACAAGAAGGGCAGAACCTAGGTTCTAAGAGTATAGTGGAAGTGCAGGACAGTGATTTATTAAAACTGGGTTGGGAATAGTAAGTGGTAAAGGGTGTTTTGAAAAGTTGTAGTAGTGAAACTGAATCGGAAATCATTCAAAGGGGCAAGGGATTATGGGATTCACTGTATAACCCCAGCAGGGGTTTGATTTGGTCATGCACAGCAATAGCTGATGCTGGCATGGACACAAACCATCCAAAGGAACACAAACACATATAGNCCCGTCCCCAGACTCAGGTCCAGCATCCACAAGAACCTGGACTGTGAGCTCCCCTTTGCTAACAGCTTTGCTAATTTTGCAGGTTCTGGGAGCAGACTTGACCAACTGATGCATTCCCAGTCGGTGGTATTAGCATCCCAAATGCTCATTCTGTTGGGAATGTATCAGTGTAATCAAGTCTATCCACCATCTCCACATATAATCTGTGGATAACCTATTCATGGACGCAATCCAGAGCATCCACAATCTCCAGGAGGCATTCAAATTGCAATGCAACCTCTCTGAAGCTGCAATACATTCAGCAGCATCACACACAACAGCAGCAATAGTCGGACAATCATACAGCATCTCCTCTTTCAACAGCTCAGCCTAGTCCTCTCACAGCAAACTTCAAGTCAAAATGGACAAAGGAAGCAGGAAGTGAACCACTCCATTGCTCACTCTCATCTGTCACATCCACCAAGTAGAAGCAGCCATGTGTATTCTCCTTTGTGCTTGTTATCTTCCTACTTGCTTTCTTTGTCTTCAATGCCAAAGCAATATGGAATATAACCATCACCTTGGGCCTTTTTTGTTCATCAGCCCTTCTAGGAATTTTCTACATACCTTACAGATGTAGAACTTGTTGTAGTATATGGAAGATCATCTTCCAACTCATTTACAAAGTAGTTTTAGGATCTTTTGTGCAGTACTGTATAGTTGACCTAGGCTTACTTTACTTGTATTTTGTACATCCAATTACCTATCACTTTTGGATAGATAATTGGTACATCATCATAGGTCTAACTCACCATAGATTTCAGGTGATACTTGGTTACCACATGTGGTTTACCAAATGCATCTTCATCTTATATATGGAGGTAAGGTTCAGGTCCCCCTCCACTATGTTGTACTTCCTTTCATATGTATGAAAATAAACCCTAGGCACAATGCCTAGTGGACTCAGTTAAAAAAAAAGAGAGCATAGTAACAGGTAAAGAGAGTCAGAAACCAGTAAAGGTCTCACAGTAACAATAAATGAGGAAAACCTTTTAAGAAATTAAGGCTTTAACAATAGTCAAGCTTAAGAGATGATAGCAACTCAGAATCAGATAAGTCAAACAATGAAAAGAACTTAATCGAACAAGTATACACTCAAACAAACAAGGATAGTTTCAGAACTCGAATAAGACCAAAAGACCTAGGGTTTTCAACATGCTGAATCAAATAGAAGGAAAGCATAAACAAGTTGTTTGAACATAGTGAAATCATGAAACAACACCAAAAAATCAGAGAAGCGGTCTTTAAAAAGAAGTTAAGAGAAACCCTAATCGTTGAAAAATGAAGAGTCACTTTGAAAGAAATTGGAGAATCTTTGAAAAACACTTAAGAAGTTCATAGTAAGCATAGATCTAAGATAGATCTGAAAGAAAATTGAAAGGTCTTAGAGCTAGGGTTTCAGAAAACCAGAAAAGGTGAGAAAGACTTTGAAAGTTACCGATCTAGCCAGAAAAGTCAAAGATCTGACTTGAACGGCCGCGGATGGTCGGAGAAAGGCCATGAATGGATGTTGAGCAAGGGATGGACCAGATTACTTTGAGATCTGGCCATGAAATCGCACAAACGGGCCACCATGAGATGCAGGAGGCCGTTATACACCTCAAACGGCCATAGGAGACCATGGATTAGGTGGGGATTGAGGTGGATTAGGGTGGAATTAGGTGGCGGCGGCTAGGGTTCATATGAGGTTGCAGAGAGAATTGAGAGGGAAAGGGATTCAGAGGCGGCGGGTGGTGAGAAATGATTTAGGTTTAGGGGTCGTTCAGGGTTAAAAATGGAAAGGGTGAATGCTGGCCGTTGATCTGAATGATCAACGGCCTGGATTAAAGAGGGTAGGTAGGGATCCGGGTTTGGGTCGGTTTAATTGAAATTGGGTCGGGGTTTTATTAGAATTGGGTTGGGGGTAATTAGGGCCTGATTTGGGTTATAATTGAAACCCAATTTGGGCTAAAATTTAAATAGCCACTTTTCCCTTTTAATTTATGAAAATAGTAGATAAATTTCTGAAAACAAATTGAAAGCACTAAAATGATTTATAATATTTAATTAACAATTTAAATATAGGATCCCATTTTATAAATATGAGACATTATGTGCAAATAACTTTAAAAAATACTGAATAAAATTGTAAAAATATGCAAAAATTACCTTAGCCATATTTTGGCATAAATATAAAGATCCAATAAATGAATCATCAAAAATAATAATCTTGAACATAATTATTGGGATCTTATGGATGAAAAAGGGAAATAAATTAATTTAAAAACCTTTAAAAATTATGAAAAAATAATAAAATATTTGGACATACGTATATATATGCATATTTATGCTACTTTGAAAGTATTTTGCATATTGAAAATATATAGGGAAAAAATGGGTGTCAACAGCTGCCCCTCTTTATCCGGGAAGGATGAAAGAGTTTTTGGGTAAAGATATTATGGCCAATTTTGACCGAGCGAAACGGTTTGAAGAGGTTTAGGCCGCACCCTGGCTTCTGAGCTGCCTACATATCCCTGGTTACAGGAATCAGGCCATATGTAGTTCAGGATCCATTGGCGGAGTATACCGATGAAGACATTTCAAGAACGGACGCAATATCTAGGGCTGGGTGAGTGGACGGTTTACGGGAATGGTTAGGTTCTGATATGGCTGAGGGAACTGGAGCGGGATCACTCCTGCTGGGATAGCCGTTGCTCGTCGGTTTACCTGCAAATGAGCGATACAAGCATATATTGTGCGTAAATTTAGACATGATGCAAATTCCCGTTGGACCATGAATGCTGTCTTTGGGCGGTTAGGATGACGTCCTTAGACCATGATGTCCTGGGCCATGAATCGTATAATTAAGGGTTCGCAGGCCATGAAATGATGTTCTCGGGCTATGAGTATGGTGCCTCCGAACCATGACGCCTTTGAATAATGATATGCAAAAGATTGAAAGAAATCCTCGGGCCATGACATGGTGTTCTCGGGCTATGAAGATGGTGCCTCCGAACGATGACGCCTTTGGATGGGTTGGCGATATTTCAGCCCATGAAGAATGCAATAGCATGTGGTGATCTTTCAGCCGTGCAATATGGCGATCTTTCAGCCGTGCAATGTGGCGATCTTTCAGCCGTGCAATGTGGCGATCTTTCAGCCGTGCAATGTGGCGATCTTTCAGCCGTGCAATGTGGCGATCTTTATGCCGTGCAATATGGCGATATTTCAGCCATGCAATGTAGGTGGAGACAGTGTTTAATCTCGGAAGGCAGAATGGTAGCCTTATGCAATTCAAATGCAGATAGAGGTAGAGCTTAACCTCGGAAGGCAGAATGGTAGCCTTATGCAAGTTGGAAGGCAGAATGGTAGCCTTATGCAGGTTGGAAGGCAGAATGGTAGCCTTATGCAATGCAAATGCAGATAGAGGTAGAGCTTAACCACGGAAGGCAGAATGGTAGCCTTATGCAGGTTGGAAGGAAGAATGGTAGCCTTATGCAAGAAATAAAATAGCAAATGACAGTAGAGTTTCTTAGCTGATAGCAGATTGCGGCGTGGTTATTACTGGGAGCATTGTGACATATGGAACATTATGGGTGCATGCTGATAGCAGATGTTGGTAAGTGCAATGGTTCAGAGAATCGCATTTTTGAACAATGTTTGTTCTATGGACGTATAGTACGTTCAATGATTTCGTAATCCTAGTGCCTGCATCCAGAGAAAAAATCGTGAGTTTTGTAAAGGGGAAGGTTAGTTCGTATCCCCGCTGGCTTTGCTTGACTCGTTCGGCTTTGATCTGGCAATACCGTCTGTATCATTGGGGTAGCGTTGCTAAACTAAGCAGTTACAATAATAGACATGCACGATTTTGTAAAAGTATGACGTAAATGTATAATTAAAAAATAGTTTTTAGATGAACCGCCGACTGTGATGCAATTCAGGACATTGCAACCTCTCCTGCTACGGAATTTTGAGGGTCCTCCTCAAAATTCTGCCCCAGTTTGATGGGTTGACATTTCTGACTGTTGCTCGTGCGGCGATCGGCTGAAATTACTTCGGAATTTTGAGGGTCCTCTTTAAAATTCTGCCCCAGTTTCCAATTGCGGGGGGAAATGAAAATTTTATTGAATTGTGACCGAACCCATAGGGCTGCCTACGTATCCCCTCTTAAACGAGAATCAGGTCAGGCATAGTTCAATTTACATCATATAAGGAAAGCATAAAGATTACACATAGTAACGCTTGACTGCATCTGAATTAATCGGCTTTGTCCAGACTTCTCCGTCCATTCTGCAAGTATGAGGGCTCCTCCTGTCAAAACCCGGTGAACCATGTACAGACCCTGCCAGTTGGGAGAGAACTTCCCTTTGACTTCATCTTGATGCGGAAAAATTTTCTTTAACACCAGCTGCCCCGGTGTGAACTGTCTTGGCTTGACTCTTTTGTTGAAGGCTCTGGACATTCTGTTCTGATAGAGTTGACCATGGCAAACTGCGTTCATTCTCTTTCCGTCTATAAGAGCTAGTTGCTCGTAACGACTCTTCACCCACTCTACGTTGTTGAGTTCAGCTTCTTGTATGATCCTTAGGGAAGGAATTTCTACTTCGGCAGGGATGACGACCTTTGTACCATAAACCAGCATATAGGGGGTTGCCCCAGTTGATGTGCGTACTGTGGTGCGATACCCCAATAGAGCAAATGATAACTTCTCGTGCCACTGTTTATGCTT
>NW_017672064.1:0-21270 GCF_001879085.1 Nicotiana attenuata | reverse complement strand
CAAGGGGCAAGGGATTATGGGATTCATTGTATAACCCCAACAGGGGTCTGATTTTGTCATGCACAGCAATAGCTGATGCTGGCATGGACACAAACCATCCAAAGGAACACAAACACATATAGGGGATATGGGGGTTTGGGATTCATAAGGTAGCAAGTGCATAGCAAATGACTGACAGAGTACACATATAGGTAAGCATTAATTTAAAAGGGAAAGGGAACATACTACAGCATGCTAGTAACATAACTTGACTACAGAAACATAAGCAGAGGTAGACAAGAATGAGGAACTGAAGCAACTTAAAGAAACATGTTGTTGTTGAGACTTAAAAAAATTAACTAGGACATACCGGTAGAGAAGCAAAGTGCAGTAAGGAAAAGTAAGCAAGATTCCACAGTCTAGCCTTGGCTTTCAGCCGGCTAGACAAAGCAATAGCACAAGTAGCAGTAAAGAAAGAGAGAGTTTTTGAGTGTAAGTGTGTGCTCTGAACATAAATTGTTCGTGTTTTTTAAAAGAAGAGAGGGTAGGGTATTTATAGTTTTGAAAACGAGCAGAAATTAAAGTAATAAGTAAAGTCCCAACACAAACATGGAAATAATCACAATCAAAATCAATTAACACAAGTGATTCCCTTTAATTAAGGAATCACTGCTTAGCGGATACTAACATGTTTTAATTAAGGAAAGAAATCAGTCTGGGACAGATAGATTATTGCCATAAAGGGGGCAGTAAAAGCATGAAGTAACTAATTAAGTCTAAGTACAAAACATGCTTTGTTTTGGTAAAGGATTCAGCAAGGTAAGACACCACAGTAATTAAAGGAGGGGAATCAATTAATTTAAACAAACGAATACAATTAGGGTTCATAAGAAAACCTTTTGTAATCAGTCGCGACATTGAAGGAGTCAGAATCAATCAAGAAAGGGTCAAGATTCTGCACCTCAACATATAAATAGCAAGGAATGAACAGGCATGCAGAGTCAAACATGTTGACACAAAGAAGCAACACAAACAAATAGTAGTAGCAGGAATAAGCTAGGATTCAGTAGTAAAAGAGATCTACTCGAAGCACAGTAGTCAACAAAGTCAAGTAGTTACGCAGAATTAAAAGGGAAGAGAGCATAGTAAAAGGTAAAGAGAGTCAGAAACCAGTAAAGGTCTCACAGTAACAATAAGTGAGGAAAACCTTGTAAGAAATTAGGGCTTTAACAATAGTCAAGCTTAAGAGATGATAGGAACTCGGAATCAGATAAGTCAAACAAGGAAAAGAACTTAATCGAACAAGTATACACTCAAACAAACAAGGATAGTTTCAGAACTCGAATAAGACCAAAAGACCTAGGGTTTTCAACATGCTGAATCAAATAGAAGGAAAGCATAAACAAGTTGTTTGAACATAGTGAAATCATGAAACAACACCAAAAAATCAGAGAAGCGGTCTTTAAAAAGAAGTTAAGAGAAACCCTAATCGTTGAAAAATGAAGAGTCACTTTGAAAGAAATTGGAGAATCTTTGAAAAACACTTAAGAAGTTCATAGTAAGCACAGATCTAAGATAGATCTGAAAGAAAATTGAAAGGTCTTAGAGCTAGGGTTTCAGAAAACCAGAAAAGGTGAGAAAGACTTTGAAAGTTACCGATCTAGCCAGAAAAGTCAAAGATCTGACTTGAACGGCCACGGATGGTCGGAGAAAGGCCATGAATGGATGTTGAGCAAGGGCTGGACCAGATCTCTTTGAGATCTGGCCATGAAACCGCACAAACGGGCCACCATGAGATGCAAGAGGCCGGTATACACCTCAAACAGCCATAGGAGGCCATGGATTAGGTGGGGATTGAGGTGGATTAGGGTGGAATTAGGTGGCTGCGGCTAGGGTTCATATGAGGTTGCAGAGAGAATTGAGAGGGAAAGGGATTCAGAGGCGGCGGGTGGTGAGAAATGATTTAGGTTTAGGGGTCGTTCAGGGTTAAAAATGGGAAAGGGTGAATGCTGGCCGTTGATCTGAATGATCAACGGCCTGGACTAAAGAGGGTAGGTAGGGATCCGGGTTTGGGTCGGTTTAATTGAAATTGGGTCGGGGTTTAATTCGAATTGGGCTGGGGTAATTAGGGCCTGATTTGAGTTATAATTGAAACCCAATTTGGGCTAAAATTTAAATAGCCACTTTTCCCTTTTAATTTATAAAAATAGTAGATAAATTTCTGAAAGCAAATTGAAAGCACTAAAATAATTTATAATATATAATTAACAATTTAAATATAGGATCCCATTTTATAAATATGAGACAAATTTAAACCTAAAAATGGCTAATATTGCAATTATGTGCAATTAACTTTAAAAGATATTGAATAAAATTGTAAAAATATGCAAAAATTACCTTAGCCATATTTTGGCATAAATATAAATATCCAATAAATGAATCATCAAAAATAATAATCTTGAACATAATTATTAGAACTTTATGGATGAAAAAGGGAAATAAATCAATTTATAAACCTTTAAAAATTATGAAAAAATAATAAAACATTTGGACATACATATATGCATATATATGCTACTTTGAAAGTATTTTGCATATTGAAAATATATAGGGAAAAATTGGGTGTCAACACACGGATCATCGGAGTTTGTAGTATTTGTTCAAGCAAAAGGAGCTCTATTTGAGGCATAGGAGGTGGTTGGAGCTATTGAAAGACTATGATATTACCATCTTGTATCATCGCGGGAAGGCCAACATGGTGGCTAATGCTTTGAGTAGAAAGTCAGCGAGTATGGGCAGCCTTGCGTACATTCCAGTTGGTGAGAGACCGCTTGCACTAGATGTTCAGGCCTTGGCCAATCAGTTCGTGAGGTTGGATGTTTCTGAGCCCATTCGTGTTTTAGCTTGTATGGTTGCTCGGTCTTTATTGTTTGAGCGCATCAAGGAGCGGCAGTGTAATGACCCTCATTTGCTTGTCCTTAGGAACACAGTGCAGCACGGTGATGCCAAGCAGGTTACGGTTGGAGATGATGAAGTTTTGAGGATGCAGGGTCGTGTTTGTGTACCTGATGTGGATGGACTTCGTGAGTTGATTCTAGAGGAGGCGCACAGTTCCAGGTATTCTATTCATCCGGGCGCCGCCAAGATGTATCAGGACTTACGGCAACATTATTGGTGGAGGAGGATGAAGAAGGACATAGTTGCATATGTAGCTCGGTGTCTAAATTGTCAGCAAGTAAAGTATGAGCATCATAGACCTGGTGGTTTGCTTCAGAAGATAAAGATTCCTGAGTGGAAGTGGGAACGTATCACTATGGATTTCGTTGTTGGACTCCAACGGACTCAGAGGAAGTTCCATACAGTTTGGGTTATTGTGGATAGGCTGACCAAGTCAACGCATTTCATTCCTGTGGCAACTACCTATTCTTCAGAGCGGTTGGTAGAGATTTATATCCGCGAGATCGTTCGTCTTCATGATGTGCCCGTGCCTATCATTTCTGATCGAGGTACACGATTCACCTCGCATTTCTGGAGACCAGTACAGCGTGAGTTGGGCATGTAGCTGAAGTTGAGCACAGCATTTCATCCTTAGAAGGACGAAAAGTCCGAGCGCACTATTCAGATATTGGAGGATATGCTTCGCGCTTGTGTTATTGACTTTGGAGGCTCTTGGGATCAGTTCTGCCACTTGCGGAGCTTGCCTACAACAACAGCTATCAGTCGAGCATCCAGATGGCTCCCTATGAGGCACTATATGGTAGATGGTGTCGATCGCTGGTTGGGTGGTTTGTGCTGGGGGAGGCTCGGTTATTGGGTACAGATTTGGTACAGGATGCCTTGGATAAGGTTAAGATCATTCAGGATAGGCTTCGCACAGCTCAGTCCAGGCAGAAGAGTTATGCTGATCGTAAGGTTCGAGATGTTGCATTCATGGTCAGAGAGAGAGTGTTGCTCCATGTGTCATCCATGAAGGGTGTAACGAGGTTTGGGAAGAAGGGCAAGTTGAGCTCTAGGTACATCGGACCATTTGAGATTCTTCGGAGAGTGGGTGAGGTGGCTTACAGGCTCACATTGCCACCTAGTTTGTCGGCAGTTCATCCGGTATTCCATGTGTCCATGCTCTGGAAGTATCACGGCGATCCGTCTCACGTGTTAGATTTTAGCTCTGTCCAGTTGGACAAGGATTTGACCTATGAGGAGGAGCCGATGGCTATTCAAGCGCGGCAGGTTCATCAATTGAGAACGAAGAGTTATCCTTCATTTCGACCGCAGTGGAGAGGTCAGCCCGTCGAGGCAGCTACTTGGGAGTCCGAGTCGGACATGCGGTTGTTTTAGAGGTGGAGAATGTGATGACTCGAAAGATCATCTTAAGATTTAGAACCCAATTATGCGCTTATAAGCTTTATAACATCTCAATTTTACCCTTCTCGATTTGCATGCGCAATCCGGGCATGTTTCCGGAAAGTTTTTATGTTAAAAACTGATAAAAATAAGAATTTTTGCCTAAAAACTTCGTTTGAGTTGACTTTAGTCAACATTTTTGGTAGATGGACCTGGATTTGTGCTTTGACGGTCCCGGTAGATCCGTATTGTGATTTGGGACTTGGGTGTATGCCCGGAATCGAAATTAGAGGTCCCTAGCCCGAGATATCGAACTTTGTCGAATTCGAAAGTTAAAGGCTTAATGAACTTGAAGTGTTTGACCAAAGTTTGACTTTTTGGATAACGGGTCCGTATTTTGGTTCCGGAACCCGGTAAAGGTCCAATACCATATTTATGACTTGTCTGTGAAATTTGGTGAGAAACGGAGTTGGTTTGACGTGATTCGGACGTCCGGTGGTGAAAATAGAAATTTCAAAGTTTTTCTTGAGACTTTCTTTTGATTTGGTGTTAAATTCGTAGTTCTAGGTGTTATTTTGGCAATTTGATCACGCGAGCAAGTTCGTATGATATTTTTAGACTTGTGTGCACTTTTAGTTTAGAGCCCCGAGTGCTCGGGTGAGTTTCGGATAGGGCGTGGAGTAAAATTGGACTTAGAACATTTGCTGGTATCTGCAATTTCTTGGAACTGGCCTCTAATCTCGCATTTGCGAGATCAGAGGTCGCAATTGCGAACATATCAATCTCGCATTTGTGAGCTACTCGTTGCAAATGCGAAGAGTAGCTGGGCCACATAGTTTTCGCATTTGCAAAGTGATTCTGGGGAAGGTAGTGATCGCAAATGCGATCATAGGGTTGCAATTGCGGAGGGTCATGTTCGCATTTGCGAACTAATCTTCACATTTCCTAAGGCAACAAAAGTGTGAAGGGCTTTGCATTTGCGATGATTCCTTCACATTTGCGGGCTTCGCATATGCAAAGCCTAGATCGAAAATGCGACATCTGCAGCTGGGTAAATATGACTTATATGGGATTTTTGATTCATTCTTCAAATTTTCAAACTCAAGAACCCTAGAGGCGATTTTCCAAAGAACTTTTCTTCTCTAAATCATTGGTAAGTGATTCTAAACTAGTTTCTTTCAATATTTCACTACTTTTCCTTATATTTCAACCAAAAAACTAGAGTTTTCAGGTGGAATTTGGGGGATTTTGGGTAGAAATTAGGGATTTGGTAAATTGCGGAGTTAGACCTCAAATTGAGGTCGGATTCCAAAACAAATCACATAACCGGGCTTAGGGGTGAATGGGTAATCGGGTTTTGGTCCGAATTTTGGGTTTGGACCAAGCGGGCCTGCGTGTTATTTTTTGTTGACTTTTTCAATAATGACCTAAATTGAATTCTTTACAATCGTGGGTAGTTACTAAGGCTTAATTTGAATCGTTTGGTTGGTAAATTGCTAGATTCTATTGGTTCGGAGGCTTGTTTGAAAGGCGAAGCGGTGGTTGAGCTTTGAGTTTGGCCTTTGGAGCGAGGTAAGTGTCGTGGTTAACCTTAACTTGAGGTATTAGGACTTATTTGTGTATTTGCTACATGTTTAGATGTTGGGTGCAACGTATAGGTGAGGGTGACGAGTAACTATGCGTTATTGTCAGATAAAGCATGCGGGTGGACTTGGTTTCTTGTAATTATTGCTTTCCTTTGATCATGTTATCCATGTTTAGACTAGTATAATTAAGTTGATGGTTCTTATCATGTCTACGGATCTTTTGGTGACAATTGAGTATTGATTTCAAAGTTGAGGTCGGTATTGTGGAACCAAATATTGAAGTAAGACTTGTTCTTGTTATTTCTATCCCCCTTGTTGTCTTTTGTTCATTGTTTTATGGTAAGGGAGAGTGTTAATGCACGAATGGTGATGTCGAGCCATATTATGAGAGAGTTAATGCATGAAGGGTGATGCCGTGCCGTTTCTATTGATTATATGGTGAGGTTGAGAGTAAAAGCACGAAGGCTGATGCCGTGTATTTTCCTTTACTGTGTTTACTTGTTATTATTGGTTCAAGGTATATTGGTTGATCAAGTTCGCACTACTGCTATGATTCTCTATCTTGTAATCCCCTCAGCATGTTTCCCTCCTAATATTATCTGTCTATCTTTTACTTGCCGTTATTTTGTACATATGTTGTTAAATTGCACAGGTTTATTATGTGGTTGTCTTGTCATAGCCTCGTCACTACTTCGTCGAGGCTAGGCTCGACACTTACCAGTACATGGAGTCGGTTGTACTGATACTACACTGCACTTCTGTGCAGATTTTGGTATTGGTCCCAGCTGATCGAGAGGCGTAGCAGCTCGGGCTGGATCATCGGAGACTCAAGGTAGATCTGTCAGCGTTCGCAGACCTTGAAGTCCCCGTCTATCTTTTCTGTTATTACTGTTTCTTTCACTCAAACAGTTGTATTCCTTTCAGACTTTTATTTGTAGTAAATCCTAGAAGTTCGTGAATTGTGACTCCAGATCCGGGTGGTAGTAAATATTGAAGTTCTTATAATATTCCGCAAACTCTGTTTTTGCTTCTGTTTAGCTTAATAATTCTACTATTAAAAGTGTGCTGAAGTTGATTTGATAATTCTCCAACATTGGCTTGCCTAGCAAGTGAAATGTTAGGCGCCATCACAGTCCCGAAGGTGGGAATTCCGGGTCGTGAATATAGAAGTAGACTGATTAACTAGCATACGAAATGAAGAGGTTTTCACTGCCTCAACAAAATTAAAATTCTAGGTTGCTGGCTTTTCCTAGTTTACCATAAAATTTGTTACTGTTTGTCTTTGGAGGTAATGATAGAAATAAAATATTAGAGCATTCATGCTAATGACGTGTTAAGAAACTTAGCTCAAAGTAATAGTCTAAAACAAGAAAATTAATAAGAATGTAGGGAGCAAGAGATGAGAGATTCTTATTTCTTCCATCTATTAAAGTGTGTACAATGTTATGCCTAAACTCTCTGTTTATAGGATGATATTTAGGTAATACAAAGGGATGTCACGAACATGACATTAACTATTGAAATCATGGAGGATGATCATGGAGGTGTGGGAGTTACAACCATGATGGTAAGAAGTAGTGGAAGGTTAATGGAGAAGAGCAATGGATGTTACTTCCTTAGGAGTTATGGACATCCACCATAATCAAGTATTTCCTAACAAAGGTTCAATTCAGAAAAATACCGATTGGAAAATTGAGATTAAACTTGTGGTCTTGGTCATTGTACTACTTTTAGGGACTACCCTTTTTTCTTTCTACTAGCGTAATCATATTATATATATGAAATTGTAACGATCCGATAGGTATTTTGAGTATTAGCTCCCCTTTTTGTATTTCGAGACCTTTCACGACTCAATTTGATTATTTATGACTTGCGTACGTAGTCCATGTCAATTTTCGAAAAGTTTATATGTGAAATTTTAACGAAAATGTGATATTTGACTTTGAAAATGGCTAGGGTATTTTGACGATTCCAGTAGGTTCGTATGATGACTTTTGACGTGTATGCATGTATGGTTGGGTCTTGGGTGACCCAAGGCCATTTCGGCGATTTACGTGAAAAGTTGAAAGATTAAGTTTAAACTTTGAAAATCTTGAGTTTTGATGATCAATTCTTGATTTTAGGGGTCCCGGGTGACCAAGGCCGTTTCTATTACACTTTCATTAATAATTATCAAATCTAAGATTTATAGGGTAGAAATTGAGAGTTTTGGGTAGAAACTAGAGATTTTATAAAATTGAGATTTAGAATTGAGGTCAGATTTAGAAATAAATTGCATATTCGGGGTCGGGGTGAATGGGTAATCGAGATTTGGTCCTAATATCGAATTTCAACCACGTGCGCCCGGGTTGATTGTTGTTGATTTTTTTTAATTATGTTGAAGATTTAACCTTTTTCATACGAGGGTAGTTTCTAAAGCAATTGTTTTTACTTGTTTGAATAATAATTGACTAGATTCGGATGGTTTAGAGGCTTGTTCTACAGGAAATATCGTGTTGGATTGTTGAACTTGTTTCGGAAAGAGGTAAGTGTCGTTGTTAACCTTGATTTGAGGAAATTAGGACTTGTTTGCGACACAGGCATCACAAATGCAACACCTAAGGCCCCCCTGCTTCGCAGCTGCGATGCTGGTGTTCGCAATTGAGACACCCGAGGCATCAACACACTAGCAGTCCAGTTTCAGTTCAAAACCATTCCGCGACACGTTCCAAACTCATCCGAGCCCTTGGGGCTCCAAACCAAACATCCACACAAATCTAAAAACATCATACGAACTTGCTCCCGCTATCAAAATACAAAAATAACATCTAGAACTGTAAAGCCCCATAAATTTTTAGCTTAAAATTCTAATAATCTCGGAGTTCATAACGTAATTAAAGTTCTCGAAGGGTATAAGGACTTGCACGGTTTAGGCGAAGTATTTGGGATACTATGCGTATAGGATATGAACTAATATGGTAGGACAGATATTTAAGAATAATAAAATCTTGTTTGCTCACTGTTTGAAATGCAACACTGGATGCATTTGTCCTTATAATGGCAATACGATAATATATGTAAAAGGAGTACATCGATTTTATATGTAAGAAATTAGCAAGAAATATACCCGGATCTTTGTGAGCAATGAAAGACAAGTGGGTCAAAGGAAGAGAAAATAAAAAGGCTTTTTAAGTAGCAAAACTTTTGCTTTTATTTGGAGTCAAAAATTAACATGGGTGGCAGCACATGGGTTCAACCAAATTTATATACTAGGCATATAGTAGAAGACTGCAGC
The DNA here is from genome assembly GCF_001879085.1 of Nicotiana attenuata. Classification (NCBI taxonomy): domain Eukaryota; kingdom Viridiplantae; phylum Streptophyta; class Magnoliopsida; order Solanales; family Solanaceae; genus Nicotiana; species Nicotiana attenuata. The sequence continues at coordinate 12,090 of NW_017672064.1, read as the reverse complement.
TATGGATTCTTACTGTGTGGAGGATTTGTGCAACGATTTCAAGAGGTTAGTGCTTCTAATCTATTAATTATAGCATTGTCTAGTTTACATGTATATGATGCCTGGTTGTATGATTGCTTCCGCTACGCGTGTTCTAACATTTTCAGCATCTCTTGTTGATCCAAGATTGAGTTATCCCAATAGAAAGGCTCTTTTGATGTTTGTTAAGGCGCATAAGAAAAAAGATCAAACTAACCATGTTCTAAGTTCGGAGATCAAAGTTCGTTCCAACTTTCATTAAAGGATTTCTTCCTTCAAATATGCTTGCAACTGCTAGAAGATGGGAAAAGATTAACATTGTCGGGAAGAAAAATGGTATTTGCACCAAAGAGAACGCGAGATTCAATTGAAAGATGCTTTTTGTTAGGATTAGTTTTTAGTGTACGTGCGTTGCACGTGTCTATTGTGTTAATCAATAAAAATATATACAAAAAGATTATTCTGCATGTACCCCATACACTTCTATAATCTAAGTAAACTAATCTTCGTAGGCCGTCAGCCAAACACTCCTAATTTAATCCCTTTTTTGAGTCTTATGTTTCTTCTCATCTCGAAAATTTTCATTTAACTCTAACTTATGCATCACATGAGAAAGTAGGAACATCTAAAAGAACTCATTCCACCTAATCTCTTTCTAAATAATTATATTTATGTATTACATAATTATATATATAGATCAAAGTAGAATATAACATTTCAAAACCATGTAAATAGAAAAGTTAAAAAAAAAAAGGAAAAAAGGATTCTACGTTTTTGTTTGACAAAGATGCCGAAAAATTACCCATAACAAAAGTAGAAGAGTTTCCTTTTGATGTATTGTCCTTTTTTATTTATGTGTAGGAAAAATTAGAATTTAAAATAATTTGATTCCTTCTTGAAATATATATTTTTTAATTAACTTAAGATTTTAGGAATTGAAGACATTTTAGTTCCTTCTCTAAAACGTACTTTTCTCATTTATTTATGGTAGAAATTTTAGAAATGTATTTTTCACTTTTATAAATCAAGGTCCTAAATAGAAAAGTAATTAAATGAGTATTTCTAAATATTAGGAAAGTAAATTGAATGATTAATACTATATATAGGAAGATAATTAAATGACTATTTTGTCCAGTGCGAACTCTATTTTAAAGGGGTAAAAAAGACGAACGACATTTCGTTAAGGGCCTTCGTGCTTTTAATATAATAATATAGATAACTAGTAATGTTGTTCGCGCTTCGCGCGATCATAAAAAATCTGTAAAGTATTTGATCTTTAGTAAATTGGTAAATAAATGAGAATGAGTTTCAGGTATATACATACAAAAATAATTTTGTAAACAGATTTAATTATAAATATAATACTTTTTCGGTCAGCTCCACCACTCTATCTTGACCCTTCTTCCGAACTTTCTCGATTGTTTTCTCCCTTCTAATTAACAATACCAAGTATCTCTAGCCTCTCAATTTTCATCCTCATAAAATGATTAAGAACTTCAAATGTTTTGAGTCATCATACAAAATTGAGATAATTAGTCCTAAGTTATGAAGAAAGTCGAAAAGTAAAATTATATATGAACGTGGAGAAGAATATGGGTCATAGAAGTTCAAACAGCAAAATATTAAGAGAATGACTCTAAGATGAACTTATATTAGCACACAATGGAACACCATAAGGTGTCATTAACGTCGTACACATTAAGCATTTGGGAGTTATGGACATGAAAAGCTTAGAGAGTTATAGGTATTAAGAGGAGATGAAGGGGTGTGAGTTAAAGAAGGTAAACTTCTGAAAATACTCAAAATAAATGTAAAAAAAGTAAAGGAAAAATCACTAACAATTTAATCTATCTATCTATCTATCTATATTATATTAAAAGCATGAACTCCTAAACTTAAAAGTTAAATTACCTATTTACCCTTCTAAATTTTATATAAAATGATAATATTATTAATTATTTAAAAGATAAGAAAATAAATTGGGATGTCTTTTCCTTAACAGTTATGTCTTTCCAATTATGAGTAACCAAAACTAGCCCTTCTAAGTTTTGTTTCTAACCGTTGGTAACATTAGGTAACAAGATGCCATACTCTTTCCCTGTGAGAAGAGGACTTAGATGGAGATGGCTGATTAACCTAGGATAACAACTTTTGTCCGTAGATAGCATTTATGTTATTAAAATATAATTTTTTCCCTTTACTTTTTTGTTTGATAATATGATAGATTGTTATAGTGAAGTAAAAGATGAAAGAAGAGACTTAAACGAAGCAAAGAGATGGAAAAACGAAATATAATATGCAGAGGCGTATGTAGTGTTATAGTATCGGATTCTTCTAAATCCAGTACTTTCGACATGGAGTATAAATTTAATGTAAAAATTCACTAAAATTGCAAATATATAGTGGGTCTGGATCCATAACTTTAAAAATATAATAGGTTATATACTAAGAACCGTAAAGGTTGAACCCATAGAATTAAAATTCTGAATCCGCCTCTGATAATATGACTATGATTATTGGGGAGATAAGTATCATATCAATGTACAAACAAGAGAAATTAAAATGCAAGAAGCTTAGGTGAGAAAAAAATACATATTTAATTAAGTTGTGAGAAGGTATAAATTTTTATTTTGCAACTAATTTTTCAATTTAATTGTTGAGTCTACGAATGATCAGTTACACCGCGTGAAAAAATTACTATCTTTTTTTTTTCAAATATATATGAAATTCCAATTGATGAATTTGCTTTTGAAGTTAGTATCGCGTATGTTCTTTCTATTTTCACTTTCTTCAAAAATATTTTCTGGTAAGAGTTATTTTTGTCGTATTATTTAGAAATCTTACGGCTATATATCTTCCACTATCTTTTTGTGAGTCAGCTTTGGAGAAAATATTTTATTAAGCAATTATTCTATGATAGTCTATAAGATTATTCAATGAGTTTAACAATAATCCCTTGAGTTGGTATTATTGTATTTTGGCAATAGAATTTTATCTTTTTACCGTTTGCACCATGTGAAATAAATGTATTTTTCTAAAAGCATCTTGCCTACATATATTTTCTATTTTTTTGTTAAAAGTCTCTTGCATAATTTTAAGCCATTGAATTACTTTTAATATTTTACAGTAATTTTAGGATATTAATTTTCCATTTCACTGGATCTTCCTTATTGTGCTCATACAAATATGTGATTTCTTTTTTAAAAAGAAGATCCGATAAATCAAGTTTAATATTGCATGATTGTTCGATTACATAATGAGGATTCAGATATTTTACTAGCAAGATTATGAGAAAATGCCACAAGCAGACACATGAAAATCTAATAATAAATAAAAAATCTCTAGGTTTGTCCAAATATGTTTTGCTTGAGTCGTTAGTGTTGATGAACAATCCAATCTTAGCAAGATCAGTAATGGAAGTCGAATTTACATAACTAGCATATACGTGCAACGCACATGAGGAGAAATTAGTTAATAAAAATATATGTTGATCTGTCTTCTTGATAAGGTTGGCTCCACTGCCCCTGCGTTGACACTGGCAATGCCAAAGAGAATCTGTAAGCATCTGTTATGAACCAAATCACTAACCAGTTTATAACACATGAGAGTGGAAGGAAAAGAGAGAAGCATTTATTGATCTATGTTCTGGTGCTTTTTGTTTGGTGTTTGCCATAATTTTCTTACCATATTTGGTTTCTCTATTTGTTGAAGGAAAGGGCAACATGTTTACCTTAATTAGGTTTTCCTTCTTGTAGAAGGAAATTACAAATCTCCCATATCTGGCTAGTCCCTTTTCTTGTAGGAAAAGGTTTGGAGTTCTATAAATTGAAGATCTATCATTCTCGTTCAGTAGCATCCACAATGTAGCCATATGGGGTTTGAGAGTCGTGTTTAGGGGGAGAACTTTACGGGACAAGTGTTAGTGTGTCACTTGTGTTTGCCTCTTCGTGAGGTTGTTCTCTCGATATCTTGTACTCTCTTTTATTATAGTGGATTGCTCATCTCCGCCGTGGATGTAGGTTAGTTGACCGAATCACGTTATATGTTTGTGTCTCTTTTGATAAATTTCTCTTTTGTTGTATGATTTATCGTCGTTCAAGGTTTGCTTTGCTAGCTTCCGCATGACACCTGGATTTTTTCGGTCCTAACAAGTGGTATCAGAGCGAGGTTCAAGACAGGTTCATCTTGGCGGGTTCAGTTCTAGCCACAACATATTTCACGATAATCGTGATTTTTGTCTGAGAAATTTGACCGGTGTGCTACGCACGTTGAGACAAACTTTGTGGTGGAGATTTGGAGATGTGACCTGTTGAAGGCTATGTGAAGAAGGTGGATCAAGTTTATTTTGTGTGAAAATTCAGGCCAAGGGGGAGAATTATTAGGTGTTTGCCATAATTTTCTTACCATATTTGGTTTTCCTATTTGTTGAAGGAAAGGGCAACATGTTTACCTTAATTGGGTTTTACAAATCTCCCATATCTGGCTAGTCCCTTTTCTTGTAGGAAAATGTTTGGAGTTCTATAAATTGAAGATCTGTCATTCTCATTCAGTAGCATCCACAATGTAGCCATATGGGGTTTGAGAGTCGTGTTTAGGGGGAGAACTTTACGGGACAAGTGTTAGTGTATTACTTGTGTTTACCTCTTCGTGAGGTTGTTCTCTCGATATTTTGTACTCTCTTTTATTATAGTGGATTGCTCATCTCCGCCGTGGATGAAGGTTAGTTGACCGAACTACGTTATATGTTTGTGTCTTTTTTGGTAAACTTTTCTTTTGTTGTATGATTTATCGTCGTTCAAGATTTGCTTTGCTAGCTTCCGCATGACACCTGACTTTTTTCGGTCCTACCAATATTTAAAATGTAACAAAGAAGTTTTTCAAATAGCATAAGATCTACTAACAGATCGTGTACTTGCCCACAACAATCATTAGCAACTGACATTACAGTCTTGTATAAAATATATCAAATCTGAGAATTAAACATGCTAGTCAATAACTACTAAAATCCATCTTTTACTTGTGCAAGGAATTACAACATGATGCATATCGGCCCTTGCTTCAGCAGTTCTTGTACATATATAGAGGAGTGACAAATGATCGGGTCGGGTCGGGTCTGACAACGGGTAATAAAAAACGGATAAATTATTTGACCCGGCTCATGTTTAATATGGATAAAAAACGAGTTAACCGACGAATAATATGGGTAACCATGACTTCTTGAATATGAACACTTCTGAGAGAATTCCTAGTCTCCCAAACTTCAGGTACTCCCAATTGAGGCTTTACAAATGTAAAATTTAAATCCATTAGTTATCCGTTGGTTATCCATTTTCTAAATGGATAATATGGTTCTTATCCATATGTAACCCATTTTTGAAAAGTTCATTATTCAGCCCATTTTTTAGTGAATAATATGGGTGGTTAACTGTTTTCTTTTAACCATTTTACCATCACTATACATACATAAGTCGTTGATACAATGAATTACAAATTAAATATGGTTCTTCTAAGAGAATCTGGTTCAGATGTCATTTAAACGTAAACTCTAAAGTTTTGATAAAAACAACAGCTTCAGTATAGGGAGATATCCCAACGTACTGTGGCAGGGAAACTGTCACGACCCAATTCCCGAACCCGGTCATGATGGTGCCTCTCGTGAAGACAAGGCCAGCCAGAACAAACGAAACACCTCTTTTAAATAATTAATTAACATAAGCAAATCTAAAACATGTTTAAGATAACCATAATTGCGGAAACAGCAAAAATAACAAGGAAAACCATCCCGACACAGCACAAACTGGGGTGTCACAAGTCATGAGCTACTACAGAATCTGCTATGAGTCTACAAAATATGAAGTCCGACACAATAGTCTGAAGAAAAACATAAATGATAAAGGATAGGGGAGACACGGGCTGCGGACGCCAACAGCTACCTCGTAACTCCAAATCACTGCCTGGTTTGGAAGGATCAGCACTCAGGAGCGGACTCTGCTATGCCTGAATCTGCACACACGGTGCAGGGAGTAATGTGAGTACTCCGACCCAGTGAGTAGTAATTATAAATAATGACTGAAAGCATGAAAACTCATAAAGGCACAAAGCAATTCTATATCAGGCAGTAAATCACTTTAAGCAGTAAGACCGTGAAGAATCAAATGAAATCTCTTTTTAACAACAGGTAAGTCAGGTAAAACAACAGGTAAATAGCAAGTAGAAATCTGCCCCTCGGGCTCAGTATCAATCGCTCAGAACAGAATCAGTCCTTCGGGCTCACTCTCAGTCACTCAACATAGTATCAGCCCCTCGGGCTCATTCTCAGATCATATGGGTACCCGCGCTCACTGTGGGTGTGCAGACTTCGGAGGGGCCCCTTACGGCCCAAGCGCTATATCAAGCCACCTCGTGGCATCATCACTCGGCACTCGGCCTCACATCACTCGGCCTCCCATCACTCAAGCCACCTCGTGGCATATAAAGTATCTCATATCACTCAGCATATCCTCACATATGGCCCTCGGCCTCACTCAGTCCAAAAATCATCACAAGCCCCTCGGGCATCAGTAAAACAGTAGTGCTCAGCCCAAACAACATTGGAAATATCATTTAAGTCTAAAAATTCAAGTAAAAGTGGCTGAGTTTGTAAAGCAGTATTAATCGATAGGACTGAGTTCAAGTAATATGTCAAAATAGTGAGGAAACAGTGACAAAAGTCCACGAAGGATTCAAGTAGTCGTCATGAAGCCCAAATATGGCAATAAGCCCAAATCATGATGTTAAAGAACAAGTCTTAGTCAAATACGCGGTATAAACATCAATTGAGACGGACCAAGTCACGATCCCTAATAGTAAACAACCCTGCGCTCGTCATTAAGCGCGTGTTTCACCTCAATATAGCATTACGTTGTGCAAATCCGGGGTTTCAAACCCTCATGACATCATTTACAATCACTACTCACCTCAAGCCGGCCAAAACTCTAGCTCGCTATGCCCTTGCCTCTCAAATCGGCCTCCTCGCGCGTCGAATCTGACCAAAACCACAACGAATACGTCATAATAGGCTAAGGGAACAAAACCCAATCGAAAATAATCAAAAAACATCAAAAATCCCGAAATTTGCAAAACCCGAGCCCTGGGCCCACTTCTCGAAACTCAAAATTTTTTACATCAACGGGTTCCTTATCTCGCACAAGTCTATACATATCAAGAACTCTCAAATCCGAGCTCAAATGACCCATCAAAACCCCATTTAAAATATCCAATTTCCAAGCCCTAGCTCTTCCCCTTTTTGCTAATTTTTCATGAATTTCTATGGTGATTCTACAATTAAATCATGTTTTTAGTTCATAGAACTTACCTCCAATCAATCCTCTTCGAAACCCTCTTCAATTCCCGTCCAAGAGCTCTAAAAAATGCTCAACAATGGTGGAAAATAACTTAGACTCGCGGAGGAAATGTTTAAAAAAAAAACCATTCTGCCCAGGCATAACCGCTTCTGCGGTCCTACCTCCGCATCTGCGAAAATTTCTTAAGTCCAGCTTGACCGCATCCGCGGTCCTATAGCCGCATCTGCGGCTCCGCAGGTGCGGCTCCCTATCCGTATCTGCGGTTCCAGCTCATTTCCCCTAACCCGCATCTGCGACCAAATTTCCACATCTGCGGCTTCGTAGATGCGGCTCCTCGTCCGCATCTGCGGAAACAGCTCCCCAAGCCAAAACTCGCACCTGCGGCCTCCCCTTCGCACCTACGAGACCGCACCTGCGATCCCCTTTCCGCAGGTGCGGAAATACCAGCAACAGTAGAAATCTGAGATTTGCCCAAGTCCAAAACTCCCCATTAGCCATCCGAAATCACCCCGAGGCCCCCGGGACCTCAACCAAAGGCACCAACACATCCTAAAACATTATCCAAACTTGTTCTAATCATCAAAACACCTCAAACAACACCAAAACCAACAAATTACATCAAATTCAAGCCTAAGTTCTTTCAAAACTTCCGAAACACGCATTAGATCAAAAACCCAACCAAATCACCTCCGAATAACCTGAAATTTTGCACACACATCCCAAATCACATAACGAAGCTACAGCAACCCTCGGAATTCCATTCCGACCCTCGGATCAAAATCTCACCTATCAACCGGAAATCGCCAAAATACTAGCTTCGCCAATTCAAGCCTAATTCTACATCGGACCTCCAAAATCACTTTCGATCACACTCCTAAGTCACAATTCATCTCCCAAAGCTAACCGAATCATCGAAATTCATATCCGAGCCCTCTAACACATAAGTCAACATCCGGTTGACTTTTTCAAGCAAAGCCTTCCTTAAAGAGACTAAGTGTCTCATTTTATTCTAAAATCAATCCAAACCAACTCAATCACTCAAGACACTGATAATAAGGCATAAAGAAGCAGAAAATGGGGAAAACGGAGCGGTAACCCATGAGACGACGGGTCGGGTCGCCACATCCCCCCAACTAAAACAAACGCTCGTCCTCGAGCGGGTCAAGAAACATACCTGAAGTCTCAAATAGGTGAGGATATCGGCTCCGCATCTCCCGCTCGGTCTCGCAGGTAGCCTCCTCCACGGGCCGGCCTCTCCACTGCACTTTCACTGAAGCTATATCTTTTGATCTCAACTTTCGAACCTGACGACCCAAAATAGCCACTGGCTCCACATCATAGGTCAAATCATCATCCAACTGAACTGTGCTGAAATCCAAAACATGTGACGGGTCCCCAACATACTTTCGGAGCATAGAAACATGAAATACTGGATGCACGCCCGACAAGCTGGGTGGCAAGGCAAGCATATAAGCCACCCCTCCAATCCTCCTGAGTACCTCAAAAGGCCCAATGAACTGCGGACTCAACTTCCCTTTCTTTCCAAATCTCATAACACCTTTCATGGGCAAAACCTTCAGCAAGACCTTCTCACCAACCATATAAGACACATCTCGAACCCTCCGGTCCACATAACTCTTCTGACGCGACTGAGCTGTACGAAGCCTCTCTTGAATCAGCTTCACCTTCTCTAAGGCATCCTGAACCAAATATGTCCCCAATAGCCTAGCCTCGCCGGGCTCGAACCAACCAACTGGAGATCTACACCGCCTCCCATACAATGCCTCATACGGAGCCATCTGAATGCTCGACTGATAACTGTTGTTGTAGGCAAACTCTGCAAGCGGCAAAAACTCATCCCAAGAACCTCCAAAATCAATAACACAGGCACGCAACATGTCCTCCAATATCTGAATGGTACGCTCGGACTACCAGTCCATCTGAGGATGAAATGCTGTGCTCAACTCCACCTGTGTACCCAACTCTCGCTGAAAAGTCCTCCAAAACTGAGAAGTAGACTGAGTACCTCTATCTGAGATAATAGACACTGGAACGCCATGCAATCGAACAATCTCCCGGATAAAGATCCGTGCCAGCCGCTCCGAAGAATAGGTAGTACACACCGGAATGAAGTGCGCGGACTTGGTCAGCCGATCCACAATCACCCAAATCGAATCGAACTTCTTCAAAGTCCGAGGAAGACCACTCACGAAATCCATAGTGACTCTCTCCTACTTCCACTCGGGAATAACCATCTGCTGAAGTAAGCCACCCGGTCTCTGATGCTCATATTTCACCTGCTGACAATTGAGACACCGAGCTACATACCCCACAATATCCTTCTTCATTCTTCTCCACCAATAGTGCTGCCTTAAGTCCTGATACATCTTCGCGGCACCCGGATGAATAGAGTACTGCGAGCTATGGGCCTCCTCCAGAATCAACTCCCTAAGCCCATCCACATTGGGCACACAAAACCGGCCCTGCATCCTCAACACACCATCCTCACCAATGGTCACGTCTCTGGCATCATCATGCTGAACCCTATCCTTAAGGACAAGCAAATGCGGATCATCATACTGGCACTCTCTGATGCGATCATATAAGGAAGACCGAGAAACCACACAAGCCAACACTTTGCTGGGCTCCGAAATATCTAATCTCACAAACCGATTGGCCAAAGCTTGAACATCAACTGCAAGGGGCCTCTCCCCAACTGGAATGTACGCCAAACTCCCCATACTCACTGCCTTTCGGCTCAAAGCATCAGCCACTACTTTGGCCTTTCCCGAATAATACAATATGGTGATGTCATAATCCTTAAGCAACTCCAACCATCTACGCTGCCTCAAATTAAGATCCTTTTGCTTGAACAAATGATGAAGACTGCGATGATCAGTGAATACCTCGCAAGATACGCCATACAAGTAATGCCTCCAAATCTTCAATGCATGAACTATGGCAGCCAACTCCAAATCATGAACAGGGTAGTTCTCTCATGGGGCTTCAACTGACGAGAAGCATAAGCAATCACTCTATCCTCCTGCATCAATACACAACCAATCCCAACTCTCGAAGCATCACAATACACTGTATAAGAACCTGAAGCTGATGGCAAAACCAATACTGGAGCTGTGGTCAAAGCTGTTTTGAGCTTCTGAAAGCTCTCCTCACACTCGTCCGACCATACAAATGGAGCACCCTTCTGAGTCAACTTGGTCAAGGGCGATGCAATGGATGAAAATCCCTGAACAAACCGGCGATAATAGTCTGCCAACCCAAGAAAACTACGAATCTCTATGGCTGATGACGGTCTAGGCCAACTCTGAATCGCCTCTATCTTCTTCGGATCAACCTGAATACCCTCGCTGGACACCACGTGTCCCAAGAAAGCCACTGAATCGAGCCAGAACTCACACTTGGAGAACTTTGCATAAAGCTTCTCCTCCCTTAGCCTCTGCAATACAACTCGCAAATGCTCCGCGTGCTCCTCCTGACTACGCGAATACACCAGAATATCATCAATGAAAACAATAACGAACGAATCCAAATAAGGCCAAAATACACTATTCATCAAATGCATGAACGCTGCTGGGGCATTAGTCAGCCCGAAAGACATAACAAGAAACTCGTAGTGACCATATCTAGTCCTGAAAGCGGTCTTAAGAATATCTGAATCCCTGATCTTCAACTGGTGATAGCCCGAACGGAGATCAATCTTGGAGAACACCCTCGCTCCCTGAAGCTGGTCGAATAAATCATCAATACGAGGCAGAAGGTACTTGTTCTTCACTGTTACCTTATTCAATTGCGTGTAATCGATGCACATTCTCATTGTGCCATCCTTTTTCTTCACAAACAGAACTGGCGCACCCCACGGTGACACACTAAGTCGAATGAACCCCTTATCTAGGAGTTCCTGAAGCTGATCCTTCAACTCTTTCAACTCTGCTGGTGCTATACGATATGGCGGAATGGAAATGGGCTGAGTGCCCGGCACCAAGTCAATACCAAAATCAATATCCCTGTCCGGTGGCATGCCCGACTCTGCAGGAAAAATATCGGGAAACTCCCTCACAACTGGAATAGAATAAATGCTAGGAGTCTCAGCTCCAACATCCCTCACAAACGCCAAATATAAAAGACAACCCTTCCCAACCATACGCTGGGCCTTTAAGAACGAAATCACTCTACTAGGAACATAATCAGTCACACCACGCCACTCGATCCTCGGTACACCCGGCATAGCCAGAGTGACTGTCTTGGCATGACAGTCCAGAATAGCATGACACGGAGATAGCCAATCCATGCCCAAAATAACATCAAAGTCCACCATGCTCAATAGCAATAGATCCACTCGGGTCTCCAGACCCCCAATAGTCACAACACATGACCGGTACACATGGTCTACAATAATAGTATCGCCCACGGGGGTAGATTCGTGGACAGGTAAGGCAAGACACCCTCGGGACGTACCCAAATAATGAGCAAAATACGAAGACACATAAGAATAGGTGGAACCGGGATCGAATAAGACAGAGGCATCTCTGTGGCAGACTGAAATAATACCTGTAATGACAGCATCTGAAGCAATGGCATCTGGCCTGCCTGGAATAGCATAAAAACGGGCCTGGCCACCGCCTAATCGACCTCCCCCTCTGGGGCGACCCCTAGCTGCCTGACCTCCACCCCTAGCTGGCTGGGCGGGTGGTGAAGTAACTGGAGCAGA